>NC_071402.1:66925960-66950960 GCF_017976375.1 Cuculus canorus
CCTCATTCTGGCTTCTGGCAACTGATTATTGTTGTACCAACTAAGCCCTTAAAACTTTTCCTTTCTTCTTCATGCAGTTACAATAGCCTAATAAAGCCACATCCCCCAAAAATTTTGACTGAGATTTCCAAGCCTCTTGCTGAAAGATCTTCCATTGTTTCTGTGTTCCTTTTGTGCCTTTGAGAACTTGTCACAGAATCCCAGCATGCTTGAGGTTAGAAGGGACCTTTGGAGCTCATCTGGACTGACCTCCACACTCAAGTAAGGCCACCTACAGGCAGTTGCCCAGGACCATGTCCAGACCGCCTTTGAGTAACTTCAAGGATGGAGACTGCATAACCTTTCTGGGCAACCTGTGTTAGTGTTCTATCACCCTGACAATAAACAAAACTTTTTCATAAGTTCAGACATAAGTTCAGACTTCCCTGTTTTTGCTTGTGCCCATTGCCTCTTGCTTTGTTACTGGGCAACTATCGAGTCTGATTACTGACAGAAACAGTAGATTTATTTGTAAAAGCTCCACATACAATAAGGAAAAAAGGCCACAAAAAAGTCACTTTTACTTTTGCTCAGTACTCCCTGGTATCTACAAACTGGCATCATCCTAGCCAGCCCTGTCTATGGATCTAGTACTGGAGACTTACCTTCATTTGGCTATTTATCCTGTCTTAGATGCCAAAAAGACTTTTTTTTGTCATTCTCATCTCTGAAAACCCCTAGAGGAAAGCAGCAAAGTAGATTCTTCCTCTCCTTTTCCTCTATTTTTGTGCTTCTTGGTAGATCAAAATACTATTTTTGGTAGATCAAAATACTATTCTTGGTAGATCAGAATACTGTTGGGAATATGATTTTTTTTCCCTCCTTCAAATTAAAATATTTTATCAACACTCTGGGCTTGTTGGTAGCTTGATCACATATTATTCTTATTATGCTTAGGAAAACCTATGCTTGGTCATAGGAAATATGCTAATGGTTCTTTAAAAGGTCATTCACAACTCTTTCAGTAATGATCACTAAGTTTTCAGAAATGTTTTCTGTTGCAGTGGACTGGTCATATGCCAAGCATTATATTTTTGGAATACCGCCAAACACAATATTCTTGGAATTGCCTCTACTTTGTCATCACAGCCTAAGTTATTGAGCTAGGACACGTGTTAAGATTCTGAATGGGCTTGGACTTGGGGTTTCTGCCTCCAATGAGCACCAGAGCCTGAGTGATTCTTATGAGTCTCAGGTCCAGTTCTAAGAGAAAGGTCAAGTTTATACTGACTTTACAACAAATATATTTAGAGGTGTAGTGACACACCCTACCTGATGAAATAACTTGAATTTTGAAGTCTTAAAGGTGCTCCCAAATGGTATAGTTTTCTTTCAGATAAATTATTTCCCAGGGCATTAGAATGCTCAGAGCATCAAAATATGTTGTTTTTTCCTTCTGCATATTAAAACATGAACAATATTAAACCTAGCTCCAGAGGAGAAAACTACTAGACAGACAGAAATGCAAGGTTAAGTTACACTACAAATAAGCCATGTAGTTGTATTAAAATTGTTCTAATAACTCCAGCTTTTGTGTATTTTGTTTATTTGCTTAATATTGCCACAATAATATTGGTATTTATTTATAAACTGGACATGAACATGTCAAAAAAAAAAAAAAAGCCCCCAAACCCATGCACTAAATCGACAGGATTTAAAGTAAGGAAAATAATCCAAAGTAAGAGCATCAGCTAAGGCTTTTACTTTAGGCTTAGATCATACTCTTGTATTTTGACATTATAGGAGTTTGAGATTGATGTTACATGCCGTATGTGCTACAATAAGTGCAATGGAGAGAGATAAGGGTGGCAGTCTTAGCTATATATTTCCATTATTTTGTGGATTAGTAATGGGCAGACCTCTAAATACTTGATTTTGGTAGGACTAGAGATGAAAATACTGACAAGCATATGTGTATATACACACATACAATTTCTCACATATTTATGCTCACTTACTCATTAAAGACTTATTCATTAAAATGTGCCCTACTAGAATCTACAACACAACCATTTCCAAATATTTTGACTTAAAACCTTTGAAAATAATTGTATAACTTTGAGAAGAGTTATGAGTTTTGATGTCATTGGACTGAATTTTTAAATTTTTATTTCAATGACATTTTCATAGTTAGAGGTTTTCTGTTGCTTGGTATTTTGGTTTTGTCTGCCTCCACTCCCCCCTCTGGCTTTCATGTTAATTTAGTATAAAGGACTTGTTCTCTAATTCACGGAGTATCCTATACCAAAGATTCTCTGGATTGTCAATTTTGTTTGTACCCAATGACTAGCTTCTACACTATTCTGGACGAAAATACTTCACTAAGCTTCATTGTGAAGAATAGTGGTATGGTTGTATTTTTTCAGAAGCAGGAAATGGTGTGTTTGTATCTGAAACAGGAGGATATGCCTCTGTTTTTGATGTGGACCTTGGCCTTTAGACACTGCTAGAATTCAAATCCCCAATAGCTCTGAACACAACATTATCATTACGCTTTCTATATAAGCATACAGCACAAATCTACATGAGCATTTAAGCACTGGACTTTGTTAATACTGATGAAAACAAAGCTCCTAAAAAGACTTTGTTGTGTTGCCCCTACAGACCCACAGTAAGAGTCCACAGTTAAAGAGCAGTTAGTTTCCCTTAAGACGTATTTATATCTTTATGCCATAAATCAATCCAATTGCGGATAATCTTTCTTTATATGTCAGTTATTAATTCATACATGGTTGTTTGATTTTTTTTTTTATTTTTTCTTTTTAAGAATCAGAGAAGAGAAGCAATTTGGAGAAATGTCTTTCATAAAACAAAGTTAAAATAAATTTTATTTATTTCCAAGGTGGTCATTTTAATAGGTGGAGTCCAGAAAGTCTGAGGACACTTTCAGAATGGGTATCAAACAAGAACTGCTATGGGTATAATTTATATTTCACACAAGCCTTAAGAGACATTCACCGCATGATTGGAAAGTGAATAATAAACACCAGGGTTTTTTTTGGTGTGCCGATAAATTAGACTATGTCTTCTAATCAGTCCGTGTTGGGTGATGCTCTTATAGCAAACTGATTGACAGTATACTGAGTGCTGTAATGCCACATTCAGAACCTGGTGACAAGGTCATGAAGCCAAGAAGGTGCTGGGGAAGAGGAATGGCAAGAGGAGAGGGAACACTGACACACTTCCCAGAAGGTTAGTTTCACCCCTCCTGATTCACACAGACTTTATAGATCCTCAGAACCGGACAGGAGTTTTCCACCTCTGACATGTCTTTCATCTCAAAGAACAGTCCTTGAAAGTCTTAAGAATGTTAAGGCATAAGCTTCTTGCTGTTTTGATGGTAGGCTTGTGTTTTTATTGAAGTCGGACACTTCTATTTCAACTAGAAGTCTAAAAGCACTCAGTGAGCACATAGGAGACAAAACCCCTGAGCAAAAGCTGAAACTGCATCATAAACACCGTTCTCAGCATGATTTCCTTCTTGCTGCCTGCACTGGTGCCAACCATTAGTCTTGCACAGAAGATCCAAATTGACTTTTCTCTGATCTGGGTAAGGCTGGAAAGAGGTAAGACTAAACTGATGTATCAGAGGGATTTAGAGAAGACATAAAACTTTTTATATTTTAAGAGAATATAAGTATCAGAATAAAAAGTTCTGGAAAAGAGCTGGTACTTCAAGTCAGAGCCTTAAAAAGCAGTATTTGTGAAATATTCTGCAGTCATAATGGAACTGTTACAAAATATCGGTCTTCATAACTTACTTCGTAATTGTTCTTAAACAAGTTTGTTTGTGCCTGGAAAAACAGATGGACATTAAAGCTGAAAGATTGTCAAGACCAATATATCTTTCAAAGCATTTTTTTCAGTACTTCGCGCTACTTATCTTTGGCCTAAGATATGTCTTCTGCACAAAAGAAAGTGAACTATTTCACTCATGCCGTTTCACATCTCTTGTTGTGCAGGGATGATTTACAATTGCATGCATATGCGTGTAATGTAGAGAAAGTAGTATAGCCATTGTGTCCCATTACCTGCACAGTCCAGCAAGCACAGGCTTCACAACAAAGGGTTGGAGGGGACACAATGCAACAGTCTAAATATCTTCCACAGCAAAGTGCAGTATGCTTTGCATTACAGAGCATGTAAAAAAAGTGTTATCTGCAAAAGCAATTGTGAAGCACAGAGTACCCTAACTGGTACCACATTGCTGGTTGATCAGCATGGGATAACAGGCAAACACAAGCTATATTCACTGTATAAGACAAGAGCGATTGCACTGAGAACATGGCAAGCTACTACTTATACCATAGAGCTTGGATGGTAAAACCTGGACAGCTGTAGTTGTGCAGAACAGCATGGAAATGACAGAATCACAGCAACTGCTAGTTTGATATACTGATGATTTCACTACCCACTACTACTGGCTTTTCTTGACGTAACGCAGCAATAGCTGCATAATGCAGCACAACACAGCAGTGACTGCCCTTTGTGGCAGTGCAGGTATTGCACTGCACTAATTCTTTTTGCTTTGCTTTGCTTTCTGTACACTGATCATTACTTCTCTTTCATGCTTTTTCTCATTTACAACTTGCTTCAGTTATTCTACTTAGCCAGTACATATAGATGGAAAAACTAAAGGGAAATGTTCTTGTTTAGAAAGAAAAGCTCTTAGTTAGCGCACTGAAGAGTGATTCTGTATTCATTTCACTTCCTCCTCACTTGCTCTGTAAATAGGAATGCCACATCCCATTCACGAAAGAAGAGTAGAAATAGACCTTTTTTTCTCCCCTCCCCCCTTCCCCTTTCTCTTTCCTCCCAGATCTCCTATTTGAAGACCCATGGCACTGTATTCAGAAGTTTTATTTGCAGGTTGAGAGTTTACTTCTGTTGTGGATTCAAGAATTGTTTCTCTTTTCTTTTTTTTTTTTGCATTCTAAAAGCAATTTGTTTGAGGTATTTATCCTCAATCTCACTGAAAGGCTCATCATCCTTGAGTCAGCACACTGAAACACTATAACACAAAGAAAAGAAGTTGAATTTTGGTGTATAACCTAGATCATCACCAGTTTAGGTTAGACCCATAGTGGGAAAACAGCACACAATTTAGTGACACTAGAAATCAGGAAAACATCATCTGTGTTAATCTTGCTGCCTACCAATACTACAAGTTGTTCTGGTTTGGGCTAAAGGAGAACATATTCTCTGACTTTTCAGCTAAGCCTCTTTCAAAACTTAAGCTCCTGAATCTTACCAACACAGTTTTTCAGAGACAGGCTGCTTCTAGAAGTGATAAGCCTCATAGTTATCACCAAGGTAACCGGGCGTCAGTATGTAAAGAGGCTGTTGCTTACACCTATTTCTGTGTAAATCAAGACTGTCCCAGAGTTGGTGGTGACAGCACTTGCGGGGAGGAGCAGAGAGGACAGGCGATTGAAATCCTAACAACGAAACATTCCATGCCATACATGTCACACTCAGTATGAAGCTTAGGGATCACGAGGCTCAGCTCCTCCACTTCAACAGCCAGCGTTTGGGGAGGTCTTCATCTGTCCGCCCCTGAACTCGTCCATGTGATTCTGAATCCAGTTCCTGCATCAGGTTCCTGAGTACAGCTCCCACATGCCACGCAATCCAGACTAGGACTTGCCCCGTGCCTGCCCTGCAGCATCAATGGTGACTTTTGGTCATCTCATGGGCAAAGTTTGAATTGGCTTTGTTTACTTGTACATGCTTCATTTTCTTATTGATATTATTATCTTCCTTTTTATTATTATTGTTTCATTAAAGCAGCTTTAGTTTCCAACCCACAAGTGTCTCTTTCATTTCCCTTACCTCCAACAGGTGCCCAGTTTGATTACTGACTTGGCCAGGGGGCAGTGCCAAACTGGGGCACAAGAAATATCTCTAATTAATCCTTATGCATAGATGAATGCTATTTTATTATGTGTGCACAGTGAGCTTTCTAGGGAAAAAAAAAACCAACAAAACACCAAATTTGAAGTATTTGAATACTTGTAATTTGAGATTTCCATCAGTAGCATGTGACTCAGAAATGTATAACTACATTTGCAATTTTCCTGTGTTTTATATCCAGTGCTATTGGACAACTATCAGTCAACAGCCAACACCTGCACAGTACTTAGTGTCACCTTGTGAGTCATGACTACAGCTAAGAGAAAGTTACCAATGCTTGTATTAAACACTATGTTATGTATTTCACGGGTTAAAGGACAAAGAATCACTTGCAGCATTTTCTTTTGTTGATGGCAATAGATATAGCAATTCAACATGGCACAAAGCGCTGCTTACTTTTATATTCTTGTAAACCTTATAACCAACAATATGTCCTGTCCCTGTTTTATAGATGGAGAACTTAACTGCAATAAACAACTAAGGTATTTGGCACTACAAGTCTGAATCAGAGCTGGGAAATACACACAGAGACAGTTCTAAATTAGTGCTTCAAGTCTCAAGAGTTTAAAAGTCACTTTGGTTTGGTATGCAGTAGGAGCAAGAGTATATTGAGCCGCTTTCATAGTAAAAATCTTTACTTCTAAACGGGATCTAGTGATATGGGTTGATGTTTTCTTCCAGGACTAGCTATAGTTCCTAGTGCCCCAAAAGGAGTAAAAATAGGAGATCTGCAGTTTCTCTCATCTCATAGAGACAGACTGTACTAGATGAGGTACGTAATGCATTTTTTTACGTATGGAAATGATGTTTAGAAAAATACCCATGAAGTTTTTGGCAGAGTGTAAAGCAAAAAATCTTTGCATTAAAGAAAATGAGGACTGGAGATACATTTCAAAGTAGGACAACCTTCTATTTTACAAACTGTTCTTATTTTCCACCTTAATAAAAAACATAATTTCCTAGCATTGTCAGTGCAGTGTCCTAAGCACCTACCAAAGTACAAAACATAGACCAGAGAGCATGTACTTTTCTACTTCTCAGGATCTGCAGGCAACTGATTAATAAAATTGCTACCTAATAAGTACAATAAAACCCACCTGCACATGAGATATGCTGAAAATATTAAAAAAAAAATTAGTACAAGCAAATGCATGACTGTGGTTCTGAGCAAAATCTGTTTTGGTCAGAATGATTCCACAGCTCCATGCTTGCCAATGTCAGTGCCATGTGCTTGGTTTCCCTGGAATGAAGCCATCGATCTCAGCAGTGGAAAATGAAGAGCTCAAGCAAAAAGTGTAAATAAACGTACTGTGCTTTTGAAGAGGTGATCCAAAAAGCCCGAGAAATGGAAAATAGCTGTTATTATGTACTTTTCATAGGTAAAGCAAAATACGTTACAATGTCCTAGAGAGTTAACCCATCTGTAGAACCAGGAAGGGAAACTACTCACAGATGAAATTTCCTTTTCTAGGACCTGTGAAGTTCTGCCCTTATATTTTTGTGTGTTTCTCCGTTTATCCGTACAAGCAACCATAAGGAATGACTTCTGAGTGAAGTGGAACGACCATTGTGCAGTTACAGTATCAGGTCTTCAGGCTTTGATCCTAGAGGCTGACATAAAAGAGTGAGGGCCTATACATGGATGAAGCAATAATATGTGGAACAAAGCTCTCCAGAGACATAAGAATTCACTTATATGGATTATATAAATTGATTTCAACAGGGCCCAGGTATTATCCCAAGTCTATCATGAAAGGTGACGATATTAAAGAAAAAAAAATAGAGCTTGATAATGAAACCACATACTAGTTTGGATAACAACATCATATAAGAGAACTGAAGGAAAATAATGCAAAATAAAATGAAGTATTTCAATTATGCACTTTAAGCCTGATGTTTACACTGGCTTATTCATTATCATCTTCATTATTATATTTATTTTGCATCGATTATTTATAATGATTGACTATGAACGTCTTTATGAATGGTTAATCCTCTACAATCCTCTCACGTCCCTAATTTTGTCTTTTAGATCATAACGATGATACTCTTTATTAAAAAGAAACAGGTAGAGGGCTTGATCTTTAGGAAGCATTAAGAAAATATCTGTGAATTAAACCATATAAATAAATATAACCCATTTCAATTACTTCAGAAAGCATTCATTGTATTTTTACTAAAATGAAAATTTTGATATTTCAGACTAAAATAATAATTTCATCAGTTTTGTGGGTGTTAAAGTGTACTCTTCATTTTTATATTTGTGATCTTTTAGTATCTAGAGTTGAACCACAGAAATGATAATTAGATAACTTTATAATTAAAGGAAACTGTGATAAAAGTAAGATTGAAATGACAGTGATAAAGGGCTCAAGTATCAAAAATGAACATTTATACATCTGTTTCCGACAAGATTACAGAAGATCCTTTTTAATGTTGTATTGGTGATCTGTCTTTCAATCATCTATCCACCTATTAAACCAGAATCACCAGCATACTAACCATAATTCGGGGACAGAAAAAGTTTTTCTGTAAAAACACAAAACAACAGGAGAGAGAGTAAGTCAAAGAATAACCAAATTATTTTAGATTACTCACAACACATCCTCGCACAGCACCACTGACAAGGAGCTATTTAAGTTACCTCATTAAATAACACATAGCTTAGAACACTTTAGGGAAATTCAGTTGTTTCTCATCTAAAATAATAGATTTACAGTCAGTTTATGACCTTTCCAGCTTTCACGTCCTCTGTTTGTCTTGCTTGTGTTCTGTTAAACAAGAAAAGTGTTGTGACCCGTAATTGTAGGCAGATTCACAGCAGGTTTTGAGGAGCTTTTTTTGCCACGGTGTCCGAGCTGTCTCCATCTGCTGCTGTCTTGTGTGCCTCCCACAGGGGGACCTGGCTAATTTTTCAGTCAATTAGCAGAAGGGTTGCTTTTGTTCTCCAAGTACACCCCCATGGGCTCCTCTTACACCCTGGACACAGTATTCAGATGTTGGGAGCTTTCAAAAAGCATATCATGTTATTTTTTTTTCTACTGACCTTTGTGACATTGTTGGGTGAATGCTGTCTCCTGTAATCATACACACTTACATTAAACTGTGTAGACTAACTTTGGAATGTTTTAAATATAAATATTAATAATACATGTAGCAATGCTTTTTCTTAAATGATTTCTGAAATCTTATATCAAAGCATAGCCCTAATTTTTCTTTGAGGAGTAACCAGTTGACAATCACCATAATCGTTGTTTACTATATATTTTACTTTCTCAGTTGGCAAAAATATTTCTTAATAATTGCTTTTGCTGCTTACCTTCTAGCAAGGAACATTTAATGTTGAGCAGAAACCTCAGGTCATGAAGAGAACTCCAGTTTCAGTGAAAAGTACTTACATACCAAATTAAATGAAGAGATCTAAATAGTAGATTTAATTGTGCACATGTATGTTTATATCTTTGTATAGCTAGCGGAGGGGATAATGCATACATTATATAGTGGTTCAATAAAAACCTGATACTCAGACTCCTTGTGTATTCTTTGTGTTGCTTTCTATGAATTTTAATCAGGGTTTGGCTAATGTGCACTCCTTGCAAGATGGAAAATGCTGTTATTTCAATATATTACTAGATTTCTGGAAAAAAGTCAATGTGAGGTTTTTTTGGCTTTTTTTTCTTCTTTTTTTTTTTTTTTCTGGAAGAATATAGTTGAGCTAACAGAAAGCAATATGCTTTAAGCCCCCAATTTATGCACATTTCATTTGGAATGCTATCTCGCCTAGGTGTCCCTGAGCCTAATCGGCTTCTAGAAATTTTGAACATCAGTTTGCATACGATATTCTCCATGTGCTGTGGTGACAATTGTATACTGTGGAAGCATATAGCACTCTTTTTAATTTCACTGTTTTATCTTTTATCTGTGATTTCTATCTTAGATGAAAATATAAATCTGTGAGGGTATTTTTCCTTCTCCCTAGCTCCACGATCAAACTGCTACTTTTTACGGTAGGATAGCAAGTGAATTCGTTTTCCTGTAACCTTTCATCTGCCCAGCCTCTCGGCTATATCTTTCTATAGTTAATAAATATACTTTTTCTCAGTGTTAAGCAATAAAATATTCACTGGGTCTGAGCTGGGGTTAACAGATTTCTGAAAATTTTATTGCGTGACAGCCTGTCCTGCATAATCCCCTCAGCTGTCTCATGTTCTGGGGCAGAAATGATCTTATGTGTCACTCTAATAGTCTAGAATTACACTTGTATCACTGTCACCAGCATATGGGGCTGTGTATACCCCTAGGCCCAGCTCCCTCTCTTTCACGGCATTTAAAATGATAACATTTGGCAAAGCCAGTTTTGACAGAAAGTGAACTCTCCTTTCCGCGCCGGTGACAAAGCTGGCCACCGGAGGCCTGACACTGAGCAGCCAGTCATCGTACTCTTTGCTGGGTAATGATCGCGGGTTTCCCTCTTCTTAATAACTGCCTCGCTGTAAGGGGAAGCTTGAGTGCCAGTCTTCACTTAATTATACAGTCTTCGTCTTAAGTGCTTTATTCATGTGGGGGCTTCAGCTGCTCAGGCATTATGGTAGCTTTTCTTTTTTTCCACGCTGCCAAAAAGTACCAATTGGTGGGCAGGAAGGACTTTGGGAAAATAACAGGCAGGAAAACAAAACGGTTTACATATGTTCAAAAGCAAAACAATTTTAGGAAGTGCGCTTCATCTCGTCACAATAAATACCTAAATGTGTTGCACTGCTAATGGCAGCTGCTAAAGATGGTTAAAGCTTGTGTACAAAAGATTGAGAGGAGAAAAAAAAGGAAGAGTTCAAAATGAAAGAAAAGAAAGGTGAGAAAAAAATGAGTTACTCTCTAAAGGGAAGGCCAGGCCCCAAAAGGTCATTTTTTTTAATACAAGCCAAATAAAATATGGCAACTCAGGAACTTTGTGGTTATATGAACCATTTATCTAGGTCTGCTAGACTAACAAATAGACATTTCTGAAATGCAGAAAGTGGTGCCACCAGGTGTTTTTGGCAGCATAAGGAGGACACAGGACATTATTTGCTATTGCTGCTAGATGCACCGTGTTCAAATTTGCTCCCACACTCCTAATTTTGATTTAGAATTTGAATTTAGAGGATTTTTTTTGTCTTATATTTTACTTTCACCGTTCTAATTGGTATGCTTGTAAAGGAAGCCTTGTCTCATTTTCCCATTTCCCATTGCCTTCACCCATAATACATCTTGTCTAAAGCTGCAGTAATTCCCAGTGGATGTCTTTACTGAGGTGAGTTTTGGTCTGCTCTTAGGTAATGCACATTTCAGGTTCACTATTAAAATACGAAAAAAGAGAATAAAGGGTTTTTTCCCCTTTTTTTCTCTTTTTCTTTTGGCTTCTCTCTTGGGTTGTACTAATACAATGTTACTGACAACTATTTTCAGTACTTTTGTACATAACTGAGTTTGTCCACACCAAGGATATGGCCCCTATTGTTTTGTTTCTGTCCAGGAGATGATTTTAGAAACATCTGCGAAGGCTCCTCATTTTTCTTGAATTCCTGTTTACAGAAAAGAAGAGCTGTGTTTCATTACTAGTACACAGTGAAATGAGCTCCATAATGTGGAGAAATGAGAGATGCCCTGGACAACAGCAGTTTCAGAGAGATCTGGAGGACTGAATCATCTCAAAGGAAGGAAGGATAAAACCATTTTCCCAGAAAATTAACTTGCGAGAGTGTCAGATAATCATCTGAACTGTTTGAAATTTGATTTCATCCAAATTCCAGTGCTTTTGTGTTTCAGTCAATTCTCTTTCTACAATGGCAATCTCTTAGGGTTTACCACTGCACAACCTGAAACCCAATGATATGGCTGCATGAAGCGTAATGCTCAATGACCTCTTTTGTAGGACTACAGAGATCTCATTAACATTAATACCATTTGTGGAGAACCTTAGGACAATGTGAAGCAGAGCTTTAAAAAACATGCATTCACCCACAGATGTGCATTGAAATTTTAAAGACACGTACTGGATTGTTAGGAATATGCATGCTGAATTTTAAGCAAATCCCTGAAGTTTCTGGTGCCACTGCTTAAATCCTTCATTCTCTGTTATGTGCAGTGACTTTCACGAACAGTTTAAAGCAGTGATAGGAATTATTTGCTTGAAGCAAGTCTGTGCTCATTCTTATACTATGGATCTTCTGGCAGCTCTGTCATGATTGCACCCACGGAGACATGTGCAGCTCCTCTCCATGTTCCCTTTAGTTCCCCTTATTGTGATTAATAATCCTTAGCTAACCAGTGGTTGTAGAGCTAGCATACGCATGGCTCTGAATGTAGATCCTCAGTGCTATATTTAGCTGCCCTGTCAAGCTTGGTACAACTTATACTATTATTGAATACCAGATGATGACTCCAGGTCATGGCCTTTTGTGATCAATGTAAACATGTCTTTGCATTCTAGCAGAGAAAGCAGTAGCTTGGAGTTAAAATTATGTATCCTTGACTTGTCATTTCTGTTAGCTTGCACCTGTATATTATTGCATGTATGCATCTAAACATACATTTGCATCTATTTGTGTTAATATTTATATATATATAGATGCATACACCCAGGAAGCACATGTGTAAATATTTAAGTACTTGTCAAATTATATGCTGGGTTCACTACTTCTACAGTGTTTATGGGTGGCTTAATGTGTTGGTAGCATTTTAAAATCATTTAGTCATTGATGTAAATTACTTGTTGGCAACACTGATATTTGGAGTGGAAAGAGAGCGAAACAACAGCGAGCAAGAGAAACTTAGGATAAAAGCTGCTGATGATACAGGCTGTGTTTAAAGAAAGTAAACCCCATCTGACAAGTATATACCTAAGAGCTAATCCACATGTGCTCAGATATATGGAGCTTTATACTACTGCTTGGAGACAGTGAATGTAACTGGCTCAGTGTAAGTGGCTGGTTGCGATCATTTTTCTTCACTAGGAAGGTCTTGGATCTAAGGCAAGATTCCATCATTCCAAGAAGGATGCCTATAGACACAGAGAACTCACAGGCACAATGAAAGTGCAGTGCAAGGTTGAAAACATGTGCAGGCTTGGTTCTGCCTGTATTCTCAGTGCTGGAAGTCTCAGGTTTTGACTTTAGGATTCAAAATATGGCATTTTCAGCCAGATGAACTGAGTTAAGGCAGATAAAGCACAGGAAAGTAACAAAAAACCAGAACAATGAATCAAGTAACTTAAACTGTGTTTTAAGATATTCTTATGGTCACCTTTTAAAATTAATGTGTTATTTGAGAATTCAGTTACATGAGAAAAGGATGCTAATGATTATTTCTAATCTTCATGGAATCTGTAACTTCTTTTCAAATATAACATCATCCAAAAGTCTTTGAATGCAACCAAGAAAACCTTTGGAATGCCGTGTTTATCTACTGTCCATGACTCCCTCTACACAGGTATCCCTTTGCAGAATTTGTTACCATAGGTGGTAGAAATGGCCATAGTCATGCAAGTATGACAAATTAACTATCGTAAAACTAGTTGCCAGAAGGCTTTTTATAGATTTCTGCATCCAGTAAAGAATAAGCACAGCTGAACATGTGAACTATGCAGTTTACTTTGTTCTGTCTGATCATCTTATACTAAGTAGCTAATACTTGGTATTTTCCTTATACAAAATCCACAACTTTGCAAAAAAGTTTTATTTATATTTGTTCCATTCAACATTTTTTCTAATGAGATGATCTGCTGATCTCATATTTTAGAGGCTGAAACTTGAGTAATTAGATCACATTAGATGGACGAGTTCCATAGAGTTTCTCAGAAGGCCTTGCCTATACAGTTGTATCAATTCGTTTTTTTTTACTCAGAAAATCAGTTTAAAACCGAGGCATGGCAAAAAAGATATTTTGCCCGGCATAGTTAGGTTTGCCAGAGCATATACTAGGCAGATGTAATATGAAATGGACCTCTTTTTCTTCCCCATATGATTTTCTGTATAAGAACAAAATAGATATTTAGAAAATTGGAAGTCTATCATTGGCACTGGTATTGATATTCGTAAGAACCTTGGCCTGGTGGTTTAGTATCCACGACTTTTTCAAGCAAAAAGTGGAAATAATTTTCTCTTTTTCTTCATCTATTTAGGCTGTAAATGTTTACTTGTGGTCTGTGTGAATGCATAATACCAGGTAACTTCTTAAGGTGGTAAAGGATGGAAGAAAAGTGCAAGGCAATCACAATGAATTTTACTTCTGTCTTTTTAATTTGATTTCTTTTTGTACATAATGTGTAAGCAAAAAATTGACAGAGAGGAAGTCTACTGATTTGGTTGGGTGTGTAGTCAGAAGCCATATGTTTCAATGTAATATAATTTAAGTGATTTTTTAAAGAAAAATCAATACACTTGAATCAGAACAAAGTGGAGTATAAAATAAACTCCACCCCAATAATTTTTTATATTAATGTGTGATCAAAAGCAGGCAGAAAAATAATCTTTCAAGACAGAAAATGAGATTGCATACATTTTATACATGCTAATTTTTGAGTGAAATAAAGATAACATGAGTACCAAGTTGTCATATTTGGAATATAGGATTTCAGGATAGTATCGCATACTAACAATATGCTTTGGCCTTGTACACAGTGAGGTAATTGTATGAAGTGCAAGCTTGCTATAAATTCTTGCAAATGTCCTTGTGCCAGCCTTTTTGATCCTCTACATGCTAGGATTACTGAAGCAAACTTAACAGTTAACCAGTGTGATGTGATTTCACGAATATTCACATTTGTGTATGAGTTAAATCCTTGTCTTTTCATGGATGAACCTCAGAAAGTTATTTACAGCCACCAAATATACATTAACTTGCAATATGAAAATAGGTTAACAAAAGTTAGATAGGCAAGATACAAATGTTGCAGAATAGTAGAGGAAATTCCAGTTGTAATTTTTCAGGTTCATTGTAATTAATTGGTACTGAATATGTCACAGTTTATCTATACCTAATGAGAATTAGGTATATCTCTACTTGAACCAAAGCAATGTTGAGATCACAATAGAAATGATACCAGAAGAGAAATACAATGTCAGAACCACTTCAGATGGGGTGAAGTCGTAGTCACTTGAGTCAGAATCAAGTGTATGATGTGGAATGATGTCTATGAAGCTGATGAATGAGAGGCCATTATAAAGCCCAGTGCTGTATTTAAAAGAAAGAGAAAAGTATGTGTAGAATATAAAAATAGAAATGCTTTTGATGGTAAGAGATTGGAGTAACAACTATGAGGAACAGCTGTTAATACGACTGAAAACAGTTGCTTAGTTTTGTTCATGATCATACAGTTTTATTACTACTACCAGGACAACTAGAGCTTTAGCATGTTACACTCTGGATACTAAGAACAGAGAGAGAGAAATAAGCTTGTTTCTGTTTTAGGAATCAGAAGGGCTACAAACTACAATATCAGACAGCATTGAAAATAAAGATTTCTAGCTCATGAAAACCAGTATTCTTCAATAGAAAGCAAAAAGAATATTACATAAGCATTTTAGGAAAATGCCTCTTCAAATTTCAGTAATACTGAACACTAAGATTAGAATTTCTTCCTATGTTATATTCACTACATGACTTTAAATATTAAATGTAGAGTAAGATGACAAACACTGAAGGAACTGAGAGAGAAATGTAATATCTCTAGTGATCTTTTTTAATTTGACTATGAATCATTTGTAGTCACCTGGAAAAACTTTAAGAAAATATCAGAAAAGTATCTGGAGATCTGAATTATTAAGTGCTGTCCCTTAAATCCTATTATGATGTTCCCATAAAACCAGCCACCTTCAACATCATTTTTAGTACTTTTACAAAAAAGTCAGATAAGTATAAATAAGACTCATTCTGACATTTACTATTGATCTCAATAGCTGTTTTTGTTGGTGTGAGCATTTGACACCCATTTTCTACTTATTCAGTGAAGATGCTTAGCTACATAACTCAATGCCAGTTCTTGGTATTCTGTTATCTTTTGCCAGGTCATGTCGATTGTAAAAGGATCCTCAATAAGGAAACAAAAAAATCTTTGAAGAAAGGAGAGAAGCTGTAAAAATTATAGTGAACAGAACAGTTAAATCAGGGCTAAACCCTTTAATATTTTAATGGAAGATAATCACCTGAATCTGTCCACTGAAGTTAGTATGACCTACAGATTCTTTCATGCGTTGCTGGGTCTGAGCTAATTTACTCTGCTAAAAGATGAGGCACATGGCTTAGACTGCTCTGTACTAGTGCCTGTGTTCTGGACCAGAGCTGACTCTTGTCTGGTGAGGCTGAAAACAGGCAGATTGAAGCTGGCTCTGTATTTAACCATCCATGCAAACATGCCTGCTGAAAATTTTCAAGAACTGGACTTTGTCTCTCATGTGATGAGAAAAAGTGTCACTGAGTGCTCTGAATGAAGAAGTCAATGTTTATCCAGCAGTGTATTTGATATAGTACCATCATATTTTAAATAGCCTATGAATACGACAAAAATATTTTATTTTCTTCAAGGTTTAATAAAATTAAGAGGGTAAAGGCTACAACATAAAGAAAAAAAATCATAGAAATGTTTCTCTCACTCATCTGGAAACCTATTGTTGGGTTTGCAGCATCGCAAGCATTTGTAGCAAGTATCATAAGCAAAGCATCAGCATCTAGGAGAAGGATAGGATAGGTTTAAATTACAGCAGACTTCATGCATTCAAACCTCAATTATATTTCCTTAGCCCACGTTTTTCTTGGTCAAAAATCTCTCTCTTCCTGGCAGAAAGTCTCACGGTAGGCGTTTGCAGGTCTGCTTGAGGAAACACCTGCTTTAAGAGCAGTGAATAGCCTTTTACAATATTCTTTGCTGAAGTCTTCAACACAGCATTGCTGAACACAGCAACAGCTGAACCTCCACTGCTGCCTGGGTGCAGGATGGGTGTAAACCTTCCTGTGGTTCTGTTGAGGTAACATAGCCCTTCATGTCCGGGTGGTTTCCCTGCTTCTGCCCATACAAGTTTTGAGAATCTTAGCATTATTCTTAATTTGTGCTGCTGCTTCTGTCAATGGCTTTCATCTATTCCAAGGCTGAGAGACAGAAGGGAGTATTGCAACAATATGGAAACACTTTCAGGAATTCAAAGCATCTCACTTGAATTTTTGGTTTCTCATTAATTCAGAATGCAATGTGAAAGCTAGAGGTCTTGAAAATGTACAAAGTGAGCACCAGTAATTTTCACCTGAACTCATTCAAACTTAAGCCAGCAGGTTTCAAAGAGCTCTAATAATTACTGCGAGTCTTTGCAAAGGCTTGTCTGATCCTATATTTGTGACTTAGCACAGCATTCTAACCTGCTTTCACTTTCTCCATAGCCAAATTAAGAGCTCTTAGACAATGATGGATGGCAAGTCTGCCACACTCTGACTTTGAAGAAGTTGAAATAAAGTACCAGCTGGAAAGAAATAATGGAAATGTGGATGGGCTGTTGAGGACACATGTAAATGTAAATAACACATATGAGCAACAGGGAAACTGGAAAGAAAGGCTTTAAAATATGTTTTCACAGATTCCAAATAAGGTATTGAAATTCTAGGATACAGACCAATACATACCATTATCAGAAAAAAAGTATTTCAAACTTCTAAAGGGATTCAACACAAATCCATGACAGAAACCTTAAGTGATGTAATGAATTTGCTCTCTGATGTAGAAGTTTAAACGCAAGACTCCAGTACAAAACCCAAGAAGCACTCCTTTGAAGACAATAAAATTGTTTTTTATCAACAATGGCACAGTCCTGTAGGAGCAAGAAAAGGCGTACTTCAGAAGACTTTCCTGCCTTTATCTCTTCCTGTCCTTTAAGGAGCTGATTATGATACCTCATACAATCCTACAGAAAAAAAAAACCTGAGGAAAGGGCCATGCTACGGTTTAGCCTAGTGTTAATATACATTTGTCCAGAAATACTGACTGGCAGGTTGTATGCTGGAGTCCACTATTAGACTTACTTTTGTCACCATCATCTTTCATTTTTGTCTGCACTTTGGTGATGAGTTTTTGTGGCATTGTGAGTAATCACTCTTCATGGTTGACCTGTTGCCTTTGCTCTGAGATTTACATAAGAAAATCAATATTTGTTCTGAATTAGTATCAGTGAAGTTACTCCAGATTTTCAGACGATGAGTGTGTAAGCATTGTTAATAATTTTTATAATCAGCCTGTTACATTACTAGGGAACCTACCCTGCCCTCAGACATAAAGAGAAAGAGTGTGAAAAAAAGCAAAGAATAGAGTTATGAAAATGCAGCGTCTTCCTGAGTTACTTCAAGTTCTCTATAAATAAGACATTGAAAGAAAATTTCACTCTATTGGATTTTACTGAACCCAGAGGTGTTTCATGAAGACTGAATTTACACAGAAAGACCAACAAACTGAAAGACGAAGATAGAGATAAATAACAAGAAAAGACTGATAATCAGCAGGGTACATAGCATGTCAAAAAATATAAATTCTTTCAGTTATGTAAACACACACAAATGGTTCTTCAACATCTTTAAAATTTAACCTCTGAGATATAAACCTTTTGAAGTCCCTTTAGTAGCAGACAAACAAATACTGAGGTTGCTTTAAAAACTGAATCTTCACAGACATCTTACCTTGAACAAGAGCTGATTGATTAGAATTGAATCCAGCCGGATAACACAAACTCATTTATACAATCCCAATTAATTTTTTTTTTAACAATAAGCTACATCAGTTTTTAAAGTATGGCTTTTAAGGACACATTGCTATTGGAAAAAAAATCTGGCAATTTCAGAGTTCAGGAAGCATTACAGAAGATGTTTTGCATGTCTTCATTGAACTAAGACATAGTTTCAAAAAAGGTCAAAAGAGGAACTGAACTACTTTAAGAAATATAACTATCTGTTGTAGAGATTCCATAAAAAAGATGTGATAAGGGAAGACTTATTTTTCATTTTATATTTAAATAATCTACTTTTTTGAACATATAAATCTAATGTCAGTTTTCTGCCTTCTGTGCAAGAGACTGTGATCAATTTACCTCTCCTTTGGTTCTGAACAAACAGTATGCATCTGTTGAAAGTTCATTTGAATAACCCCATGCGTGTATATCCTGATGAAACACAGATAGACACAGTGTAGCCATACTACACAGGCACACTAATATGTTTGCTAAGCTGATCAATAATAAGATTGATCAGTCTTCTTTTTGGCCAAGTTAATCATGCTATTGATCACCTCAGCAAACACATCACTTTCCTCGTGTGCTGTTCCTATATGCACCTTCCAACCAACCCCTGTCAACTGGACATCAGGACGTTTAAAAAAATGAAATATAACAACATTTTCTACAGTAAATGCTCTTATTACTTTAGGCTCATCTTCTGCAGATAACTCATGTTCCATGATTAAGGTATTCAGATTTCTTAACCTGCTCATGCAAGTGTGAATGTTGTTGCTAAAAATCTAAGAAAATTTCATAATTATTCTAAGGCATAAGACACTCAGCCTGGGCTCCAGCTGTAATGAAGTCCACTTTCTGACATTAAATATTTGAGATTCAGTCATCCTATATGCATCCCATAAAAGCATGTCTTGCTTTAGAAGCTTTAGTCTTTCTTAAGGGAAATCATTTAATTGCAGGAAACAGTTCAATACTATCAGAAGATATGGATTTTGGGGTGTATTATTAGCACAGTACTTCAAGATTTAACTCTGGAACTACACAGCAAGACATTCAATAGTCTCAAATTACCATTAAAGGGAATTTCACAGTTATATCCTTATATGTAGTGGCAAAAAAAGACTCTTAAGTATGGAGATATGTCTATTATATCTAGGGTATACCTCTTACATAGTTTGATTACTTTTGTATCTTGTTTTGGAAGCGTGAGTTTCTGCCAGTGTGACATGTTAACAAAACAGCTCTCAAGCACTTTTTACAGCTTGAAGCACATAGTAATGTAAGGCTTATTTTCCATACAATGCCTCTTTCATTATGATAAAATAAATTCGCCGCTGCGACTACATAAGCGATGGAAATGGCTGGTGCTTTCTGGTGTGTATCTTGTTGCAGACAGAGAACAGAAAATAGGAAATCCAGATCTTAAATCCAGACTTCTCTGGATTTAGCAAATATCTTGTGGACTAGAAGCTGTGGGAAGAGCATATGAATGTCTGCAAGTACGCATGATTATGATTTGTTTATGGCATATTGTCAATGACAGATATCATTGGAAACACAGTATCTCAGAGCAGATATTCAGCTGATGGGAATTGGATGAGCTCAATTGAAATGTGCCTCATGCAGTTCTTCTTCAATAATACTAGAGCACATTTCTATACTTCCATTATTTGGGAAATAGGGAAATCAGAGAACATGTAAGACATCTTACAGACAAGTACATTTTCTAGGATTTTTGAGAGGTCAAAATTTGGGGAGAAAGGTTTTTTTTCTGAAGATAACTGCTGTAGTTCTAAGGTACAAGTAAGTTGGTGAGAAGTTAACGTTCATGGGAAAAGATGTTATGGTATAGCCTATTTTTTTCTAGTTTAAGTATAGCTAGAAATTAAACCTTAAATAAAAACTGTGCATTACATAAAGTTCAGTGATAGGGATACTTTCCCAAAGTTTCTAAACCCTAAACAGTCTCAACATGAATAGAGAACCTTGAAAACCACCTAAGCTATGTAACCTCCCACTAATTTGTGTTGTAAATACTGTGCTTGCTTCCAGTTGTTGTTATGTGGTATATTCACAGTCTCAGAAGACCTATAAGGTCCTGTTAGCAGCTTGATTTATGGTTAGTTTAACAGTGGTTTTTTACAAAGTTCATAATGAGACTTAGAGATTTCAACCTAAGAGAAATTATTTGTTAAACACCTAGAGTATCTGTCTGTAACATCCTCAGTATAGTGTCAATTTACATTTTTGAGAGTTAATTTTCATAATCACATGATTGGAAATTGAAACAATATTTTTCAAAAATGTTGTCACGTTTTTTAAATGTAACAATATCGTGTGCAAGATTGAATTTGAAAGTCTCGAAGGTCTACAGCTCCCATTAATGTCAGCTCAAATATTAGCTTCTTGGTACAGTAGGCAAATCAATCAAAGTGTTTTTGGTTGATGAACAAAAAGGAAAACCTTGAAGGCTCTAACAATTATAAAAATGCCAGTTTTAATTAACTAATAAAAGTCAAAGCCTGACTTTTGATTTAGTAGTTGCCACCAGGCTATTGTGGATAAATTTTGCTTAGAGGAGGCTGATCGCTGAGTCTCTAAGAGAAAGGAATATTTTTGGAGGTAAGTGGAATATCTGATTTTTCTATGTGATAGGTAGCAGACCAAAATCCCTGAAGGCACAATCATGTATCCAGTCTTTGGAGAAGACAGAGTTCTCTCTCTGTCCTGTTTATGTGCTTGAACTTTAACACAAAAGATGAAATAAGTCCTTCATCTGTTTTTACACAACAGAGACACTGATGAATGAACAATGGCTAAACTGAACATTTTCACAGAAACAAGTATTTTATAACCTGAAAGAAAACAAGTTACTAGTCTCAAGTCTGTATTTTTAACCTTTTCCTAGTATTTTAAACTGGAATTTTTCATGGGAGGCTGTTCAGTATGTTGTATATGGGTTGGGCACAGAAAAAGAAATGGTGGCTTTAGTCTGACTGACACATAGGGATAAGTTTTTAATATACCTTCTGCAAATGTCATGTTTTTTTTCTTCCTTCTTGCACTGTGCAGTTGGCTGTGTGGCATCTATATCAAAAACATGGAGGGTCCAGGACTACAAAGAAGGTCATTTGTAATGAGGAGAGAAGGTGGAGTCTAAGCTGTGGGTCTTATACTGGCATTGCCAATAACTACAGCTTAGAGAAAGAAGGGTCATACTGCCGCAGGGCTCTGACTGTAAATGGTGCTTCTATTGCTTTAAAGACTACATAATTTCATTCCACTTAAGTCAGCAGATCAGGAGTATGTGTAATGATCTTCTCTTCACCCTCCAGGGTCTGAGCAAGAATGGTTCTAAGACCAAATTTTCTGGCTTCCATAAAGATTTCAAATGAAGAGTTTAAATCTGTGTGCAAGAATATTGAAGGTGCTATTAATGCTTGTTTGAGCTTTAGGAATGCCCTTTGACATCCTCCATCACTATTCCAAGCAAGTAGTACAGACATTTCAACTTAAATAACTGAAACCAATTCTCACTTTTACAGGAAGTCTGAAGAGACAGTTTTAACACTACCTTGCCCAAATGATGCAAAGTTAGACAGTCCATTTAAAGAATATCTCACCACAATATTCTTAATTTTTTTTATAATTTTTCTTGAGTGACAGGAACATCTCTATGTTCTTTTAATTTCTGCAAACTTGGTGAATATTTTTCCTCCATCTCTATTTAAGAAAAAAAAAATCATAACCTATTTTTGGCACTCTGTGATTCTGTGTCCACAACATCTTCAATAAAAAAATTAAGGATTACACCTTCTTACTTCTCTTTTGTAAAATATTGATACTTTGTGCTGAATCTAAGATATCCCTGGAGGACAAGTAAAAAGCTGGACAGAGAGAGAGAACTCTGAAAATTTCCTGGGCAGAGGCTGAATTTTGATCTACCTTATTATTACCTTTGCAAACATGCTCATTTAAAAGGACAGAGGCTTCTGTCTTTGAAATGCATAGGAAGCTGTTGTTATATAAGTATGTTTTATTTTAGAGATAAAACTAGAAGTAACAATGTTCTGCTATAGAGTCTGAAAGCCTTCTGCAATGTTTAATGAGATACTACATAATTTGTGCAGTTTTCAGGTCTTTATCATTCACTAAAAGACAAATTTCACCTCTAGGTCCAAAACTCAAGAGTACCTCTGTGGAGTGGCAAATGAGACATAAACTCAGGCACTTAAATAGAGAACAAAGTTTAAAACATTATAATGATGTTTGTTCATTGCATACTGTGCACCAGTAGCACATCTCCAGGGCTACAAATAGTGGGATGCAGTAACCAAGTAGGGACCTGATTAGAAAGACCATTACCCAGTGTTGTGTCCTGGATTTACACTTCTTTCAGATCTCCACAAAAATAAATATAGAGACAATGAAGCCCTCTATTTTTCTAGCAGGAATTTTTAAAAAATGAACCTCTCTAAGTCATACAATTTAATTAGAAATCACACCTTTATTACCCACAAAAAGTCTGTAGTGACTCATTATGCTTGATGTAAACTTCAGCTTCTGAAGCACAATATGATGGGCCAGCTGCACAAGATGACTACACATTTTCTGGATTAAGCTTTCATGATTAAGCACCAGAAAGAAGGATCTCATTTTTTAAAAAAAAGTCTCTGACTCTAGCAGTTCTTAAATGCTCCTGATTATCTCACCACTGAAACCTAATGATGACAATTAAAATGTGCTTCATACAATAAAACACCTGATCATTATAGCAAATAACATGCCTATGTAATGGGTTTATGCATAATATCTGGATTTTGTGTGGCATGCATCAGGGCAGCTAATAGCACAGCCTGAGTTAAAAAAGGACACAGGTTCTTTCTTGTTTAAATTCCTTGGTCCTCTCCTCAAAAGGGGGAAGCAATGAGGAAGAACTAGAAAGCAAAAAACTTCACCCACTTTTAAAATAATGCACAGATTTCGGAAGCATCAGTAACTCAGGAGAAGATCATCTTGGAAGCTTATGTGTGCTCAGTAAGCGCCAATTAAGAATAAGTGAGAAAGGACCAAATGAAGAGCTAGACTATGTCTTTAATGGTGAAGTCTCCTGTACTATCGCAGAGATTTCACTCTGGCAATAATTGTCATTGGATCCTCTATAGTGAAACAACCAATTTTAAATTTTTTTAAAAAATAAATTAATATCCAACAATGGGGTATGTGTTTATTCAAGACCTCTGCAATGGTCTATTTTATGTTATATACAATACATGAGTATGTGTGCAAATAGAGTACGCCATGGATTTATTACATACACTTGGGATTTTGGAAATGATACCTTTTTAAGGACAGAAACTTTGCTGAGAAACATTCTAAAATTCAGGAAATAATGGGAATGGAAATTGTAAACTGTTTAAAAGATTTTAGCTTGTTAAAAAGAAGTTTGATCACTCTTCAGGAGGTATTATTGAAGAAAGCAGTTTCTTTGCTTAAAGACACAAAGCAGCCTAGAGGAAAGAAAAGCAACAGTAAAATACAGACAATATGGCAAACAAGAAAAATAAAGGTACAGTTGAACAATCTCAGAAACTCCTACCCATTCTTAGAGTCATCGCACATAGCTCCAAGACAGCTGGTCATCCTAAACTTGTAATTGTTTCTTCTGTAAAAAGCATTCCTACATTGGTGAAAGATTTTCTTTCACAACATAATGTAGTCTGAGCCCTCCATCAGGAAGAAAGTCACATCTGACTATATATCATTTGCCCTCCTCCATGTAAAAGCCTTGGCCAGCTAAGAGAGTAAGGCCACACAAATATCTGACTGCTTTAGTTCTCGTCTGAGAGAAAGATGTCTTTGCTCACTCTCTTGTTGCCTGTTGGTTGAACATAGTTACAAGCACATAATAATACATCTTCCTAGGGTAAGGAAGATGTAGTTATAAAATTTAAGAGCTGATGAATTCCTTTAACTCAATTGAAAAATTTGCTATGATGTAATATCATAGATGGAACCTAGACATTATAAAACATCTCCACTTTCATAAATCTAACTTTAAATATGCAGTTGAATTTTAAAAGACTGAAAGCAAACATAAAAATCTACTTTTTACTAATTTGTAAGCTAGGAATTCTTACTTTTGTCAGGGACATTAAGATATGTTTTCATAGTCTCTAAGAACCTTAAAAGACATGAATACAATTGTAAATAAGAATTCAAATATTTGAAATGAGTGTATTTACAATGACACATAGGTACCAATATTCTAAAGGAACTTTGCTCAAGATTCACATGGACACATTAAT
>NC_071402.1:66953460-67113460 GCF_017976375.1 Cuculus canorus
AGATGCGGTCTCACCAGTGCTGAGTACAGAGGGAGAATAACCTCCCTGGACCTGCTGGTGACCCCATTTCTGATACAAGCCAAGATGCCGTTGGCCTTCTTGGCCACCTGGGCACACTGCTGGCTCATGTTCAGTCGGCTGTCAACCAGCACCCCCAGGTCCTTCTCTTCCGTGCAGCTCTCCAGCCATTCTTCCCCCAGTCTGTAGCGCTGCATAGGGTTGTTGTGCCCCAAGTGCAGGACCCGGCATTTGGCCTTGTTAAACCTCATCCCATTGGTCTCGGCCCAGCAGTCCAGCCTGTTCAGATCCCTTTGCAGAGCCTCCCTACCCTCCAGCAGGTCGACACTTCCTCCCAGCTTAGTGTCATCTGCAAACTTGCTAAGGGTGCACTCGATGCCTTCATCCAGGTCATTGATAAAGACATTGAACAGAGCTGGACCCAGTACTGAGCCCTGAGGAACTCCACTTGTGACTGGCCTCCAGCTGGAGTTAACTCCATTGACCACCACTCTCTGGGCCCGGCCATCCAACCAGTTTTCAACCCAGGAGAGTGTGCGCCTGTCCAGGCCAGAGGCTGACAGTTTCTGAAGCAGAATGCTGTGAGAAACTGTGTCAAAGGCCTTACTGAAGTCCAAGAAGACTACATCCACAGCCTTTCCCCCATCCAGTAGTTGAGTGATTTTGTCATAGAAGGTGATCAGGTTAGTTTGGCAAGATCTGCCTTTTGTAAACCCATGTTGACTGGGCCTGATCACCCGGTTCTCTTGCGTGTGCTTCATGATAGCACTCAAGATTACCTGTTCCATGACTTTCCCTGGCACTGAGGTCAGACTGACAGGCCTGTAGTTCCCCGGATCCTCTCTGCAACCCTTCTTGTATATGGGCACAACATCAGCCAGCCTCCAGTCTAGTGGGACTTCCCCAGTCAGCCAGGACCTCTGGAAGATGATGGATAGGGGTTTGGAAAGGACATCCGCCAGTTCCTTCAATACTCTTGGGTGGATCCCATCCGGCCCCATAGACTTGTGGACGTCTAGCTGGGCAAGCAAGTCTCTAACCGCCTCCTCTTGGATCACGGGAGCCTCAATCTGCCCCTCTAACTCTTGGATTTGTAAACAGAAGGAACAACTTCCTTTGCTATTAAAGACTGAGGCGAAGAAGGCATTAAGTACCTCAGCCTTGTCCTTATCCCCTGTCACTGTTATTCCTTCTGCATCCACTAGAGACTGGATATTCTCCCTCGTCCTCCTTTTCCTGTTAATGTACTTGTAGAAAGACTTTTTGTTGTCTTTCACAGACTTAGCGAGTTTTAATTCTAGTTGGGCCTTGGCCCTCCTGATTTTTTCCCTGCACGATCTCACTTCGTCCCTGTAGTCCACCCAAGATGCCTGTCCTTTCCTCCAGAGCACATAGAGCTTCTTCTTCTTATTGACGCATCTTGAGATCTCCCTGCTCCACCAAGCTGGCTTTTCCCCCCGCCGGCTCCTTTTCCGGAACACAGGGATGGCCTGCTCTTGAGCTGATAGGATTTCATTTTTCAAGAGCGCCCAACCCTCATGGGCTCCCTTGCCCTGAAGGACTGTTTCCCACGGGACTTTGCTAATCAACCTTCTGAACAGGCCAAAGTCTGCCCTCTGGAAGTTTAATGTGACTGCTTTGCTAACCCCCTTCTTAATCCCACCTAGAACTGAAAACCCTATTATCTCATGATCACTTAATGATGTCAATGACTCATTATCTTTTGATTTAATGACTGAACCTCACTGTATTGAAGCTGGCAGGCAGAAATTGCAGTGGCGAGACTGGAGCATCGGGTTCTGCTCTATTTACTACACAGGAATGTGCTCAGGGCTGTTGCCTGGGACTGTCACATGAGGAAGAGCTTTGCTAATTACACGAGCCAAGTTCGCTTGTTGTGGGACACAAATTAGACAAAACCCGAAGAATTAGTTGGTATTAGGAGTGATATGCCATCAGCCACATCATGCATATATCTTTAAGCCATTTACCTGGACTACCTGAATCAGTAGTCAGAAGGATTCTGCTACCCAAATTGTCAATAATACAAGAAAATATAATAATATCAGAAGGCCATAGCAATGGCTCAACTCCTTGTCATTCAGAAAGCAAAAGGACAGACAAATATATTTTTCTGGAAAAGGAATATCTACATGCAGCTTTCTCTCATTTCACCAGTTTGATGGGTTATCCTTTTTCCCTGCTTACTGGAATGGCAAGGTCATCACCTACCAATAAACAGGATAAGTTCAGAATCCAGTACAGTAGTTTAATGACATAAGGAATGCACTTTATTTAATAATTATCTATCAATTCTTGTACAACCTTTTCTTTTTAATTTTTGCTTTTGCAGGAAATATATGTTAAGACAACTTAAGTCATGGTTTCCCGTAGTATGAATATGATGCAAAGCTGTGACAAACTGTAGGCCTGGCCTTAGGATAGTCTTAGTGTTTAAAGCCACTAATATTAAAGATCTTGATGAGTGCATCAGTCCACGTGCTTGATCACAGGTATTCACCAAGTAGGATGATGTCAAAAAGAGAACAGAACAAAAGCTGTTAGTTGAGTAAGTATGTGCTGATCCTTAAAAAGTGAACAGCAGTAGATAATCTGTTATGAGAACTAATAAAAGCAATTAGTGACCAGAGCTGATTTTGTGTGAGAAATTTGCACTGATGTTGGGATACCCAGAAAAATAACTGGACAAAGGTAAGGTTTTTGCCCTCAGCGAAGAAAAGACAGCGTAAAAAAGTGTTATTACAATCATAACATCTTCCAGATTCTGCTTAAGAACAAAGTCCTTGTCCATATGATGAAGGATCACATGAAATTAAAGGGCAGATTCAAAGAGAAGAAAGGCACATATGACGTAATCACCATCTGCAACATCACTGATAAAAGGAGGGCAGTACAGTTGCACATTGATCATGTGTTCAGTTTTTCAAAAATTTTGACACCGTATGACTTGACCAGATCTTGTTTTCCAGATGTGGGAACTCTAAGCTATATCATTGAAGTCATCACAAGTTTCTGTCAGCAGCAAGGGAGAAAAGTGTGAGTAGCAACACATTACAGCAACTGGTTTTCTATCAGCCAGGGGATGAGACAGAGATTTGACATGTATGCAGTATTTCTAGGACAAGTGTGGGAAATATTTGGAAGAACAGAAATGGTTGGGCCTGCTGTTGTTTGACACCTCTAAAATAACTTCAGATGCACCAGTGAAATTACAGGTTTTGCTTCAACTACTTCTCCAATATAATGAAGTTGAAGTCAGTAAAGAATATGCAAGTGGGGAACATAGCTTACCCTGAAGTCTGGTGGAAGTGAAATCAAGTTAAATGAGCATGTTTGTTGGCTCATCAAAACAGGAGGCAGACAAAAATCCCTGTTGATGATCAAGTTGTTCACAGAGTGAATGACTGCAATTATTAAGGACCAGAAACTTATGGTCGATGAATCTCCAGTCATCCTTCCTACATAGCATAGAATAGAATATTTTTATATGTGTGTATAAATAAAAGATTAAAACCCCTTGATTTTGTTATGGACTCCATCACAAAAATGTGAAAGATTTTGGCATCTTTAATTGCCCGTATATTTTGTTTATGAAAACTTAAGGGTTTGGTTTTTTTTCCCCTGATCTGTTAATGGTTATTAATAATGGGAAGTTAACTGCTGCTGATAGGACAACAACTTCAGCAACTGAAATGTGAAATTGCTGTTAGGAGTTCAAATGTAGTTATATCTGGAGTTCACAAAATTTCTGTCACAGTGTCAAGAAAAAAAAATTGATTTTTCTTATTTTGTTCTCACACCTATTTTTTTATTAAGTAAAGCATGTCATTTGGGTGACCAAAGACTAATGGCATCCACTCTTTAATGCAGCAGAGTTTGTTCTAATGCAGCCAGAAGGGCTGGCTCTTGTAGGTGTTAGGAAAATGTAAAAACTTCCTTTCTTTGGGTAAATCATGTCCTTCTACACAAAAGTTTATGGCAATAAGATCTGTAAGGGGAAAAGGACATTACACATAGAAAGCCTTAAAAGTACGATAAGCTGTGAGCTCAAAATCACTGTATTCTGGCCCTCTTTATCCTTCATATATGAATTTGAAGAGATGGTGCTACCACTTTCTGGCTGTGGAACTTTTCTGGTAGTTTGAAGGTTTTCTGAGAATGCAGAATATATGAAACACTCAGCTCTTGTACCTGAGATTTGAGAATTTTACATCTCACGCACATGTGTTTTTGACATATGGGAACTGAAAAGCTAGGGGAGTGGAATATTATTCAAAGTGCCTGAGGCCTCTATAGAAAAAAATACAGTATCAATCACCAGAACGCAGTTTTATTTTTTTAATTTCCCTTTGATTATTGTTGTTTACTGTAATGCATTGTGTATTGCATTTGCTGATTTACAGTTCTAAGAATTTGGTGTAAAAGTGTGATTATCTGATATGAAATGTATTTAAAACCAGGAAATTAATTAATGAATTATTTCAGTGCATTCTACATTGAAATAATTTGTGGATATGAAGTAAACGTATAAAATATGAAGTTTGAAAACTTCATTAAACAACGTGTTATTTTCGTGTTCTCAAATAATTTTCCTCTGATTAAATTTGTGGACTCATGGGGTAATAGGAATGTCACTGGTGACATTTGAAAATTTACTGGTATTATATTAATATCATGTTATTTAATTGGCTAAACAGTAAAAAGAAACAATACTGTGGAGAGTAAAATTTGTTTTCTACTTGAGGGACTATAGTTTCCCAAGGAAAAGACATCATAGATTCTTCAGATCTAATGGCACACCTAACCACCAAGGCATGATATAACATCAACAAAAATATAAACAAAATAATTTTTAAATTAAATATCTTGATATTCTTATTTTCTTCCCTTGGTATGCATTTTCTGTGTATAGCTCAGCTGTCACTAGTTTCACACTAGACATCTGGCTTCAGAATGAACCCTACACTTATTTCTTTAGCTACAACTTTCAGAAAGTTTTATTTCAAGATAATACTTCAGATAGGAATTATATTTCCAATGGAATCTCTGAGGTTGGTTGGATGAATTGCACATCTTATGCCATGTATCTGATCCAAACCATTTACTCCGTGACTAGCAAATAAAAGAGTGGCTACAACAAACATATCTAAGCTTCTGAGCATGGTATTGTTTTTGGTCAGATTTAGGAGGGGAGCAAGGAGGAAAATCCACTAATAATAAAGCTGTCAGCTCTCAACACATAAGTAGTGATCTGAGATCCAATACATTTTTATAACTATTCTTTCTCTAGACCCTGGCAGGAACTATCACTTTATGAAAACATGATGGTGTCAAAAAGTTTAAGCTGTTCATATACTTTATAAGATAATTTTTGTCTGCTTGCCTCAAAATACTGGCAGCAGCAGCACTCCAGGACTAACAAAGCATAGTATTAGGCTTAGCAGTTTCATCAGAAAATAGAGATTGCTGTTGTGCAAAGTTACCCACTCGTGCTTTACGCAAGTATCTAGAGAAACTACGTCTTGCATAATGCTGTGCATAACATATTTGAGATATGCAGTTCTTGTAAAAACAAATATTCAGAACACAAGTGAAGGGAAAAATTGCCATTCTTGCAGCACTTACAGTTATTTTCAAGAAAGCTTGAATCTCAGCAAGAGAAAGGCACTGCCCTGCTGTTATTTCATACTTGTTTTGAGTAAGTAATGCCATCCTTTCGGCTTGTAAGCAACCCTTACCGTATTTTTCACACTACCAATCGTAAACTTGAGACTAAGTCTTTATGTTTGAACAGATGAGTTGATCTTTTTCACCAGTAATGTGAAATTAAAAAAAAAAATAATTATTACTGCTTAGAACAGTAGCAAAGTTGACATATTATTTTGCTGTTCACAAAGAAATCCAAGATTTACAGTAGTTGGAAAATAACTAGAAAAAGTGCAAAGACAACGGATACAATATTTCACTCTGTGGTCTTTGTAATATCTCCAAAGTCCATTCCCAGAAGACCTAGCCCTATCCTGAGATAAATCTTTGCTTCTAGACAAGACTATGAGCTTGGAAAAGATCCTAAAGATCTCTGCTGTACACTTGCTTCTCCAGGGTCACTTGTTTGTCGTTCTTTGCAGGTTACGTGCATTGGTTTCTCCTCAGAAAACCTTCAGTAACAAATGAGAGGATGTTGTGAGTCAGTATAGCCAATACAGTAATTTGAACATTTTCCAATAAAGTGATGATCTTACTACAGCTTTGGCTAAATATTGTCTTTCCTTTGTTGTTTGACTACTGGAAGACCTGCTCTTGAAATTATTTTCACACACTTTTTGCTGCTGGACCATCAGAACCGAGGCCTCCTTGTCCTGTAAGGGTCAAGACACATTTTTCAGTGTCATCAAGGAATCAAAAGTTTTTCTGCCAGTATCTGTGCTGGCTTCTAAAGAACTGTTTGTATGATGATCAGAGCAATTTTTTTTTCCTTCTACGGAATGGTGGCTGTGATTGTTTTCTTTTAATTAAATCTCAGTAATCTAATTGAATAATGATAACAAAGGTGTTTTATTGTAAATGGTAATAGGAATATTTGAGTTTTGCTCCCAACAAAATGCGTTGCACCTTGACTCCTGATTTAGTGTGTAGCGGTGTATGTTATTTACGACATGTTAAATCACTGACATTGTATAAAGTCAGCTAGAGTTTGTAAAATACAACAGAAACAAAACTGTTCACACTAAAGGAAGTTTCGGCCCCTCTGATCTGTCTGGTACTTAAGCTCATCTAATCTGCATCTCAGAAGTCTTAAAATCTCTCTCACTCGTGTGTACTCTTTCTTACGTGTTACTTCAACCATCCCAAACCTGGGAAATTTTCTGTTTCTTTGAATCTCTCCTTGGAAATTCCAGAGTTTTTCTTAGAATGGAGAGGCCAATCATGTGTTTCCAAACTTTAAGTGCAGCAGAATATTTGAGAATGTAGATTGGAGTTTTGTTTATATTAACATTTGAAAACCATTCACAAAATTTATATTTTGAGGCCTGATAATACTTTTTATTTTCTACACTCAAACTGCAAATACATAGTTATACTCATGTAAAATTAATATAATTATAATATAGACACCATTGTTAGAAGAGAGAATCATTCTGATCACTGCTCAGTTTGGTGCTCGGTAAGTTCTCTAATTAACATTTCAAGCTTGTGTTTATTTTTCTGTTTTGAAATCTAAGCTTCATTTCAAATTTTCAGTACAATAAATAAGTACCAAGGACTCTAAATGTAAACTACATTAGCCATACATATAGCTCATCAGATTAAAAATTAAACGAAATACACTGTTGAAACTGTCGACACAGATGCAGTGCCTTTGAATTCTACAGTAATTCCTCTTGATGTCATCAGTGTTGCAAGAAGGTGAGTTTCTTAAAAACTAAATCATAACAAACCAGAATTACCTGTTTACAAACTCATATATATTTCTCTTTAGGCAGAATGACATTGTGAAGCATTACAAGTAATGTTAATCAAGATGACAGTGTTATATATAGTAATAGTAACCAAACATTAGCAATATCGAGTCTAATTAACTCACAGAGAGTTTAAATGGCAACTTTTTTTTTCTTTATCATTTTTCACCATCTTGATGATGATTTAAACTGCCTCTATGTGGATTTTCTTTACATTACAGAAAATAACGCCAACCTAAATATGCCACAGCAACAGAAACAAATTTAAAGACCATGGTTCTCAATGTAAAAATATTTTATACATTGTCAGGGTCTCAGTGTAAAAATGTTTTGTTTTAAAATGTTTATAGTTACACTTATCAATCATCCTGAATTGTTTTCCTTATCTTTCTCTGAATGAAGGTTTGGAGCTGCATCCCACAAGTCTGCCAAGTTTCTGCACTGTCAAAGTTTTTTTCCTCTTAACTGCATGGACACCAGTCTTACTGATCTTTGAAAGGTTAAACATCCTGCAAAAGAAAAACCCTTTGCATAAGTATCCTTTGTTCTTTCTCTTATCTGTTGTTTCCACAGATAATTGCTCTGGCTAACAAACCTCTTTCTCTAATTCAAAAGTGTGAGAAAATGGGACAAGATTAGGAAATACAGGAATAAGTAGAAGAAAGAGGGCAAGATTAAAAAAGGATTGTAGAATAAAGAAAGGGGCAAAAAAAGAAAATACAAAGAAACTAAGATTCAGTAAAGCAAGAGAAAGAAAAAAGGAGGAAAACGGGAGGCAACTGATGTTGACAGATGAATGAAAAGTAAAATACTACACTATGTAATTCAGGCTTTTATTCTAAAGCTGGAGATGATATGACTGCTAGAAACATAGTAAACATGAAAAATATTTGCAGAACTGGAAAAGTAGATTTCATGCTCTGAAAAATTGTAATGAAAATGTGGAATTCAATAGAATTCATTAATATTATAGTAAAGTTACTTTTATAATTTTGATGTCTTTTTTGTTGGCACAAAAGAATAGAACAAAACTATTTTATCCACAAAGGTATTGCTACTTGGCAGCACACTACTTCAATTCTATATGAACCCTCTCTGGTTTATGTTACAAAGTAGTTCTGAATTCTGAAGACATTGACATAGCTGTAAGAAGTGGATTCTAAAACAGAGTGGTTTTGTTGAATTAAATATGAAAAGGAATAATACAATCAGTACAGAATTTCTTGTCTTATTTATTTTTATATGGACTTCAATACAAATCTCAACTAATATGTGTTTCATTTATCAGCGTTATCAAGATTTCAATTTATGTTTAGTTACAGAATATGCTAGTGACACCACATGACTGCATCATACCAGCAAACCTAAAAGTACTACATGAGGAACCAGGAGAACTGTACTGAAGGGCTACATATTTTGTTCACACTTGTCATCTTTACAGAGTCTTCTTTGAAACAGTGGTATAGTATATATCACACATCCTTGCTGTAACTGTATTTTCACTACATCAAAATATAACAGCCCTTAAATTGAGTCTCTCATCCAGGAATAGGGATTCAAAAGCTTTGAACTATGCAACTAATAAGCATTAAAAAAAAAAAGATAGAGAAGGAAAACGAAAATTACACCTTGCATACACTTGCTGACAAAATTCTAAGGTATACAATATCATATTTTTCCATATCCAAAGGATGCTCAGTTTATGATAGCTATGAAATCTGAAAATATTTTGTGATCTTACTTTTTGTATAGTTGTTTGCCTGGGATCTTCTGGAGAAAAATGACTGGTTTTCACCAAACAGAAGCATGCATTCGTATTTTTGCTTAATATACAGCAGAAAAAGAAAAGGACTTGCCTATGCAGATTTTTAACAAAACTATCAACTCCTGTACAGACATGCAATGCTTTTTTGTTACACTGTAAACCACTTATTTAGGTTGAAGAACAGAACTGCAGACAATCTCTGCTATGCCAGAACCCATGCTACTTCTAGGAGCATTTCAGAAGGCCATTGAAAAGAGTAATTAGTACAGCTCAATATTTAAGAAGCTCCAGAAATCTAAATACATTCTAACCCATATCAGCTACAAAAAAATCTGAGTAAAGAGTAAAAGATGAGCAAAGAGTAAAAGCTGAGTAAAGAGCAACAAAACTCGGCACTCTTGGCAACACAAAATGAACTGAATGCTGCAAAAAAATATTCCAGCACCTGAGCCTTGGGGAAAGCAAGCTCCAAGGTCAGCTTACCTGATAACTGAAGCCTAAGAGGTGTTACGGTCAGAAAACATTGTGACTTCTAAGCATATGAAAGGCATAACAAAACCTACAGCTGCATCACAGGGAAGCTGTTCCTGCTTACTGATAAGCAACTGAACCTGTGCATTGATGCAGAGTTACCTGCCCTTTCACGTCTTAATATGGTTTCTTGTACTCAGCTAGGAACAAATCTGATGATTCTTTTATTATTAGTTCCTGAAACAAGAGTCCTGTAATATCAGCGAGAGATGGCCTCTATAGAGTCAAGGGTCAGTTTATAAACCTGCTAAGAAAGAATTCTTCAGCCAATGGGCCCAACACGAAGCCAATGGTGGGATGGTATCTCCAACAGAAGACAGAATAGAAAGTATTTTTGTATCCTTACTTGTATCCTTTGCCTCTTCTTCAAGCATCTTGTGTTCACTTCACCACTGTTGTAGAAAACATATTGTGCCATATGGATTTAGGACCTCAAAAGGACTTATTTTGCTAATAACTTTACTATCTTACTTTACAGTAGCATAGCATAAATAATTAAGTTTTAAAAATCTAACTTATCTCAAAGCACATACGTATATTTTGGGAAAAGTATAAACTTTGAGACTGCAAGGACTATGTCTGTGCATTGTGTGGCATATTTCATGGGTCCTGAAATCAAACCTTGTCATCAGGTGATTCAGTAATTGAGCTGGAAGAATTTGGAGGCCGTAAAATATAGGGAGAAGAATAAGCTGAAAGATAGAGAGAACAATAAGCAGTGAGAACATCTGTGGCAGGAAGAAGGGGTGGTGGAGTTAGGAGAGGAGCTAGACCAGGAAGACAACCTCACTAGGAAGAAAAAGAGACTAGAAGAGCTAACAGTAAGTGAAATGTCAATTTAAGTGTGTAATAAAAAAGAGTAATGAAACAGCTACAGAGTAAGAAAAAAGTGTGCGTAGAGAGATAGAGAGCAGAGTCAGAGTAAAAGATGCATAAAAAGAAGTGGAAGAGTAAAGAAACTTCAGAATAAGTTAGATAGGTGGTGTGAAGGAGAACTGGGAGGGAAGCCTGGGTAAGAAGTTCTGCTTTCAGTGTGTTTAGATGATAATTTGCAAAGCAGAATATGAGTGTGCAACAGAATTCAAGGGAAATTTGTTGTGTTTGTGTGTTTACCTGCTTTAAAAGGGAACGTTGTGGAGAATTAGCAATGAAATAATTACAACATTTTTAAAGGAAGAAGGTATATGCTTTAGATTGAGAAATTTACCTTGTTAGCTGTCTGGTCTATTCATCCTTCCTCTATACAAATTTTATTTTCTCTTGTGTATGTCAAAATTCTTCCTTCCAGTGCCTTTCAGCTTTTTTTTTTCTTGTGATGGTACTTACGATGACTGATCAAGATAAACTGCGTATGATCCATGACAGTTGTATCAGTTACTGGTGGGCCTGCTTTCCTTCATCTTGTGATCACTCCAGCGTGCATATGCCCTTCTCTAGGACTTTGGAGATACGGTAATATGCATCATCCCCAAATGTCTGGACTATTTATAAGCTTTTATGCTACTGGACTACAGGAGATCACGTACATGTGCATAAATGTTAAGATTTGAAATAAATTGGCAATTCCCCACTAGAATTTAATTCTTTTGCTTTTCTAATATTTTCAGCCTCTATTTTCTAAATCACAGCTATCTGAATCTCAGGGAAGGATTCAAACAGACCAATTTAATATGGTGGTTTTCAAGCACTGAGTAATTCCCAAACACACTTAAGTCAAGATAAATCCCAAGACTATTCTACAATAGAGCCAAAATTGGGTTTATGTTCTTTTTTATGTTCTTTTTATATTCTGGAGGCTCTTTCTTTGTGTGCTTAGATGCACTGCAGTCTGAAAAGAGAAGCAGACGTTCAGGCACCTAAACTCTCTTGTGATTTAAAGATGTATGGAGAAGAAATGGACAACCCTCAGTTCTTCTCAAGATCCCTAATAAGCCTGGAAGGTTAGTCATAACCATATCATGCTTTAGGCAGACAGATTATTTTGAGATCATTCATAAAGGTCAGGGTAGTGAGTAAGCTCATACATAAGTTTCTGGTCTCTGCCAGCTGAATTTAGTTCTGTTCCTGTCTATTGACTGCACAACATAAATGAATAAATAATCTGACCAATAATGAACATAAATCTTTGTCTTCTTAACATTAGAGTTTTTTCCCACTGGCTTTCCTCTTGGCTCTTTATGGCTCCAAGACTCTTACGTTTCTGCTGCTCAGTGACCCATTTTCAACTAGGAATAGAGATATAGTCTCCCAGAATGGGTGGCAAGGGTCATCAGTGACGGGGTCATGTTGGGAAGTGGGAGCTGTGACATGGAGTGTTTTCATGCCAAGTATATAACAACCCATATATCTCTGATGATGCATAGTTTAGCATTCAGTGAAGATCATTAAGAGCAGCTTTGTAGAGTGAAAAAAGGCTGAGGACTCCATGCTAGTCTGGTCCCATGGACTTAATATTATTTTTCCTCTGAAGTGGAATCAGCATTTGTGTCAAAATGCCACTGCTTCCTCAGTGCTTTCTACAGTGCTTGATTCAATAAGTTCCTAAGTGATATTTCTTAAATTCTATAGATACAAGGTTTTGGAATCTTGTTATTTGAGGAACTTGTGGTCTGCCAATCAGTCCCTTTACATTAAATGTTCTCCAAATGTAGCATTGTTGTTATTACCTGTATTATTATTACTTAATTCTCAAAAATATGTTTATATGTGCAATATGGTTTATATTTTAAATTAACATTATATTGCAGGAATATTTTACAGGCTAAAGAAATAATAATAGTGTTTTCCAGGGTCTTCTGAACTTGTTTTGTCCATCAATTTAGTTTATCATCTGTCTAACATGAGCTGGTGATTCAGACTTTTGGTACACATGATTTTTTTTAACTTATCTGCTTGCTTTTCAAGAATTACAATGTAGGATCATAAAACTTTTGTCCCTAGAAAAATACTTGCTTTTTTCATGAAGATTAAATGTTCTCAACTCTTTATGTTGTCAAACATATAAGCCAATACCAGATAATGCACTCCAACTACATTAATAATGAGTGATCATTCTTTTACATGCTTAAAGATACCCTTAATTCATAACACAGTAAAACAAATCCTTATTCCTAAAGTTTATTTGAAGCTTAGAATAGACCTAATACTTTCCCTAAATTCCTCTTATGCATTTTCAGTATTCCCTCTTGTTCTCAGGACTCATGAAAAAATATACCTTTCTCCAAATACAGAGTAGATCATGTAAATATATCAGGAAAGTGATTAGGAAACCAGAATAGTGTAGCAGACTGTAAATGTTGCCTCTTTAATATTTTCAACCTTCCTTTTGTAATAACAGCAACCCCTTTATCACTCACCACCCGGATTACTGAGAGTTACAAATGTTTAGGCCAAGGAGTCTCAAGGGTTATAGAAATATAAACATTGATTTACCATGCCATCCCTTGGGAGGATAGTCTGCCTATAAGCCTGGTAAAGTAACAGGGAAAGAGATGCTCTGCTCTGAGATTTTCAGTTTGTCAGTGAACATTCTCAAATGTTTACTTGAGCTACAGAGCTGAAAATGCATTTCCATGAAAACTGGAAGTGACAATGAAAAGTACTTCTTACAATAACATTTCAAAGTGTTTGTTAGATTCTTTGCTTACTTCATTGAACATTATTCTGTATCTATAAAAAAAAAGTATTGTAGCAGCCAAGGCATCTTGAATGTAATAGTTTATCTTACTTTAATCAATGTAATCAGTGTTTAACTAATCTGGAGATTTATTTGAAATAGTGTAACTGAAAATTAGGTTTTGAAAACAAAAGGAGAGAAAAAGAGTAGAATGAATTAAGAAATCTCAAGTTAATCTTGTTCTGTGGAGGAATTGATTTTTATTCTGTTATTCACTCTTCCTTAATTCTTAATAGTGACCTTGACTTTATTTGTGAAGAAACAGTTTACCAATGATACGGCTTTTAATGGGAACAGTTAAAAAAAAAAAAAAAATAACACAAAGAAATTAGAAACATATTTCTTTCTTTCCACTTTAAGATCCCAAAGCACTTAATAAACACTTATTAACTAATCTTCCTTCCCAATCCTGTGAAGATAAGTACATTATAGATTTCTATTTAAAGATGGGAAAACTAAGCCACGGCTTGCTGAATTCAGTTGGCTACCACCACAAACGTGTGAGCCCAAGCCAGCAAAAGAAAACCCAAGAACCTGACCCTGTACTGCTTTGAGCAACATATGTAACTGTTAACACCTTCACTGTGTGTGTGTGTAAGGAACTGCTTGATTGGAAAGTCAGCCTCTTGGAACTGTGAGAAATTAGACCAAAATGTGGTGACAAGACTCCAAATTGCTGGTGCATTATCTACCAAAACCCGGTTCCTTCCTGTTCTGACCCCCTCACACAAGGTACCATAAGGCTGAGTTCACTCTTCAGAATGCTTTTACTTTAAGAAAGTGGGATCTTCTTTTAAAGACTTATAACAGCTGCATAGTTCTGTTTTCATTGTTGCATTGATTTTTTTCACTCATTTGAATTTCTTCTTTCTTCAGTGAACAGGGAAAAAGGGTAAAAAACCCCACTTTTTCCTTAGATTTTAAAAACTGTTCAGGAAAGATGAAAATATTTTTTAGGGTTTTGTTTGTTTTGTTTATAAATCAAGAAATTTGTAAATTGTCATGATAGCACAATAAGGCAGTTTAACTCAATTTAGCAGCAAAGTCAATGTTTTTCCAAGCTATCAAGTTAGTGCCTTATTAAAATCCCAGTGGCACTGGAATATCTGAGGTGGGGAAAAAAAGGTTAAACTGCATATCAACTACTGAAGGGAGCTGAAAGGATATGGAGCCCAATTAAACCTTCAGCACTGCTCTCTTTCATAAACACTTGCTACTTTATTCCCCCTGGAACATATTTCGAGTCAGCTAAAGCGGGAACCCAGCAAGAACCTCTTCATGAGAGCTCTGTTATTGAGCCTCAGGTCCAGCCCAGTCCTTCTGGGTGAAAGGCTGCATACTCCCTCTCTATTAATCATCATCTGGCCTTCTAACACCTGGGACTGACTCCAACTCCCACTGTTGCTATATTGACAATATTCCCTGTTGATTTCCTCATTTTCACAGCCAAGGCTAGAATGACCTCTTTAAAATTCTTTATAAACGTCAGTAATTGCCGCATGAAACTTCAATTCATTACTTTCCCAGGCCTCATGTATTTTGATGATATGAAAGTTGACCACATTTACATGCAAATTGAAGTTTTATATTAATAAGGGCCAGTAAAAAGAGATTGCATGGTAATACTCCATTATGACTTTTAAATACATTTGCCCATGTCTCGACTTGGCATTAGCATGGTCAGACCATGAGGAAATCATGTTGGTCTGATTGCAATTTTGTTTTCCAATTGAAAGTACAATTTCATCAGGTTTCCCTGTCATTTCTAATAATGACTTAAGTTTGCTTGCTAAATTGAAGAATTTCTCCAGGTCTCTAGATGGGCTGGGAAACAGGTGAGGAGACAGCTGCTTCTATATGAAGTACTTCATTATGAACTACCACTATATTCAACCCCATAAGGCTTGTTTCATGATAGAAACAAAATTACTGAAGGTCTAGTGCAGCTGAGATTGATTATCTTAAGCATATTAACTTTTAACATAAAACTTTGGAAGCACAACAGTTCAGCTGTGAACAGAGTCTTTAATATCCTGATCAAAGGGTCCTTAACCTTTTAGACTGCTCGTTCATTGTTTAGCCTCAGATTTTATATGCAGAAAAAGAAATACATCAACTTTCTGCAAAAAGGGAATTGTTTATGCTAATACAAAAACTCAAGAAATCACCTTTCTAAACACATGGAATCCTAGAGAGTATATAGTCACAATATCAAATACATAACTCCATGCTGATGTCATCAAAATAACATTAATGTTTCAGAAATCTGATTAAATTTCTCACTGCACAATAAAGAAATTTAAAAGACATTGTGTATTAATGGCAAGGTTCCCTATAGCTCTAATATCAGAGATATTCCTATATGCTGCTAACTGCACTTTTTGGGGGTGGCTCCATAGAGACCGACAATGCTGCTAAAGAGGGAAAAATAAAAAAAGCAATTTTATAAAATATAGTTTACCATGTAAATGTCCTGGTTGAATCAAGTCACTCTTAAGTAAAAGCATATGTGCTATTATGATAGAAACTCAAGCAAAGATACAGCAATTTTATTAAAATAGAGGTTTTTTGTACTCTGGGACCCCTCAGGGTCAGTGGGATTATCAGGGAAGCACGTACAGAGGGGCTTGTCTGTGTAGACTCTTGCTTTCCCATATAATCTTCTAAAACAGTAATAAGCGATACTCCTTAAATGTGGGCACGTGTCTTTGCGACAAGTTTGGAAATTACTTATGTGGTAGCACTGGTCTGTACATTTGTTACTTACAAATTAAGCTGTGATCCAGTGGGATCATCTGCTTAATCAGATCTCTTCTGTTTTTGCAAAGTCCCAGACATCCATTGATTCATAGAAAGATCCAGACTCCTTTTATGTGAATCCTTACGTGAATGTTGGAGTTGGAGTTGATAGTTCAATACCATTTATATATCTGCAGAAGCGTGCCTTCCTTAGGGCAAGTAGTTGAATGATAAAACTCAATTTAATTAAAATACTTCCTCATTGTTATGTTTTCTACCAGAATTATTTAGCTGTTCTATAACAGATAAGTGTTCGACAGCATCTTGAGTAGAGAGAGGTCAATGACTGTATGACAATACCATAATATTTCTTATCAGTGCTTATTATAAATATTTACAATGGAAATTGTTTAACTTGTCATACCATGGCCTCAGTTACCCCTATTTGCTCTCAAAATATAATACTATAAATGTGTTTGGTAGTTTTGCCTTCCAGATAGAAGGAACAAGTAAATTGCTTGTTCTCATAGAAGGTCTAGTCAAAAGGATTATCATATGGCTAAAGAAATTATCAGCTTAAAATAAAATGTTGCCTGTTTCATAAACTCCACAACCCTTGCTACCAGCCTGAGCGTAACAGTCAAGAATAGAATAAGAACTGAATTTAAACTCCTCCACTTCAAAAGTATTCCTTGTGCTGCCCAAGTCAACCTGGAAACTCAGAAATCTCTGCATTCACTGATGCTAAGTCACTCCATAACCAAATACTGCATGCAGCTGCTTGGCCTGTATTTCACTCTTCCTGGGAGAAACTGAGGATTGGGTTTCTTACTCCTGGAAGAATCATTTCCTCAGGTCTTTGAGAGATGTTTTGTTTGTCTTGACAGTCTCAGCTACTGTAACTTGAAATAACAGAACTGATAGAGAGGGTGTGAGTGCAGGATTTTTTCTCTGCGAAACCATGAAGAATGTAATTATGTTTGTTTTCTGCTGAAAGTGTTTTTCTTGTTTAAACAGAATATAATTTCTCTTGAAATACCTGAAGAAATCAGTGTGTATAAATATATACCTGTGTTTATAAACCGGCTAAAAACTCTGGAAATGAAGACTGTCATAATTTTGAGAAATACAGAGCACCAATAAATGAAGTGGTCATTAGGAATGTCTTCTAACGATCATGGCGGATTTCAGGAAATCAAAATATCTGTACAGTTAAGATTTTTTAAAAAAAGATTACAGAATTGCAAGAGAACTTATTGAAGATAATAATTAAAATTAATTGTCTCGTTTTCTCTTTCCTCATCTATCATGTAAGACCATAAACAGGAATCCAAAAAGTGCAAGTAGTCTATATAAAAACTAATGCCAAAGGAAAATGTAACAGGGTTAGGTGAGTGTTTCAGAGCTTAAAGAGAGGAAGACTTAGGTTGTCTGTGCAAATGGAGTCTGTTGTTACAAGCATAAGAATATCCAGAAATAATGAATAAAGCCATAGTTAAAATTATACAGGAAAAATTAATATTTTCTCTTTGAAACTGGAAGCAGTGAAAAGCAGATGGACCTGCTTAAACATTTTTTTGTTCAAAAGCTATATTGTTACTCAAGGGACTTGGCACAATGTTAATTTCTTCCAAAATTTTTACCTATTACATATTTCTAATATTATTTGTGAGACTTTTTTATGGAAATTCAGACTTGATAAGAAAAGATACTAGCAATTTAAAATCAGACATCCATAGAAATTACATTTAAACATATAGGAAATTTAAAGGAAGATGGGAAAAAGAACACAAAGATAAATATTAGAAATTGGAGGTGAAGGAAAATACATGACCTCACACCAAACACCAAATATGGAAATTATCTTCAATGTGTGGTCATTTGTTGTTAGTAGATATTACTGTTCTAGACTGAATGGGACTCCCAAGTAGGGGATTGCTGTCTCCCACTCTCTGGACAGAATTATATAATTTAAGTGGTTATTTTTACACTTTTATTGCAATACTCACACTCTTCTGGAGATCTGTTCCAGAGGTCTGTTTCCTCATCAGTCCGTTACTAACCCAAAAGCTGGAATGACACAATAGTGAGAATTCCAAATTCTCTGTCTGGTTTTGGAAGTGTGTCAAATGGCTGAGATACTGCTATTATGCTCAAAATCTGAAGTCTGAAAGTGGGGTATACTGTGCATCATAGCTGCACTCTAGTATTTCAGAAACTTAAACGGAACAGATATTAGAGGTTTATATATGTGTTATGCTATAGCTATGCATAGGTCAGCAGTTTGGGTGCAACTATCCTATGCACTGCTCCAACAGATGTGGATTACTTGGGAAGAATTAGGAGAACATTACTGTATCAAGAAGGATAATGCATTCCAAGAGATGGCAGAAGGAACTGTTGTTTTTCAGGCTGAGAAACAGAGATAGTTTAGGGAACTATCTTCAATTACATTGAAATAATATAACAGTAAAGTAGAAAGAAATTATTCTTACTGTTTATCGAGCATAAGAGAAGTAAGGTATTAAATTTTAAGAGAAACTGAAGTTGGAGGTTAGGTGGGAAACACAAGAAGATAGTGGCTGCTAAGTATTGGAATAGATGGCCTGGGGTGGCTGAAAGGCTTCCACCGCTTGGAGGTGTTAAGGAACAGGTTAGACAACCTTGTGCCAGGAAATTTTTACCTATAACTGGTTCAGGATCTGGCCATGGGAATGGATTACATGGTTCCACAGATACTTTCCAGCCCCATTTGGTGAGACCTGTCTCGTCTTAGACTAAAACCATGAGGAACTAATATATTTCTATTCTGTAACTTTGATTAAAGCTGTTTGTAATATATTAAACCTTTCTTACTATGGCTTGTGTTATTTTTTATGACTTATCCATTTAATATTTGTTTTACTCTGAAACCATGTGATAGTCTTTTCTTTTGATGGTGTCTGGGAACTGTTAAATGTAACTTGATAAACAATTGTTAACCAATTTCTGAATTAACTTTGTAAAGGCTTCTGTAGCAAAAGTCAGGGTTTTCTAGTGGGGAAGAAGAAATGGACTACAATAGGTTACACAAAACACTGTATCCAGATTACCCCAACACTACCTCTCCTTCTACATAAAAAAGAAAAGATGCGGGCACGTATCTGAATAGCTGAAGGAGTATGTTGTCCTGCTATCTGCTACTATTACTTTCAGTCTAGAGTAGACTTCTTCCTTTTTTTGAGGGGGGGTGGGGTGGCCGTAATGGGGTGGTGATTGGGTTCAAAGTGTTATGAAGACAAGCAGCAGTACATGTATGCTGCTGATCCAAAATAGTAGAGTAGCAAGGTAGGGTAGAATACTAAAGTAGTGAGGTAGAAGGATCATAAGAAAGCGCTGAATGGCCACAGCTAACAGCATTTTATCCTCTGTCTCAGTTGTTTAGAATATTGACTTCCATTTGACTATATTTATGACCAGGGTGTTAAAAGGTTGGGGTGTTGTTTTCACTTTTTGTTTGTTTGGTTGTTTTTTTTAAAGGGTATGAAGAGTTATAAGAAGACTTGTTCCTTTATGGAGAAAAGTAAATGAAAGGAATTTTTATTCCTTATCCTAACATGTATATAAGGACAGTATCAGAATTACTCTCTAATGTGGGGAGGGGGAAGTATACCGTCAGTTCACATGCAGTTTTATGAGACAAAAAGTTGCTTTAAGAGTAGTTGGTGATGCCGTGACAGCTATTCATTTACATTCATCAGGCTTTGTTAACCTTACAATAGCAGTGGGTGAGGCAGACTCTAGTACAACAACCTGTACATTTACTCTATATTAATGCTTGGTTTTCTAGCCTCACTCTGGAATGTGGAGTGGTTCTGGCATGAAATTTCTTCCAATGAACTGATGAGATTCTTATACTATTTCAAGCAGTTTTTCTCTCCATTTTGTGATGCAGAGAAAGGTCTACCTTGCAGCTGCTCTTTGGTTGTTGTTTCTATACTCTTACGTTTATTTTTTAGTTTACAAAAGCCTTTATTGTCCATGAAAAATTAAAACAGAATCAGAAAAAGCTTGTAGATATCATATCTACCTATTAAATGAGACAGAAATGTGCTTATCTGTTTTATGAAAAAAGTGTCTTTATTTTAAAGTCTTTTGCAAAGGCCATGACTATAATTTGTCATCTGATTATCAGCTGTAAAGGCTTTTATTAAATACCATCCTCTCAGTCATCGTTTTCATACAGAGGTGGTAAATAATGACTATTGCATACATAACTCCTCAGAATCATAAAAGCAGAGGCCTGAAATGTGTTGTCCTTTCTATGATATTTCAATTTAAACATGGCTGCATTGCAGTAATGTCACATCTCGTTTACAGTGCGAAGTCGGTGGGAGACAGGGATCATTACAGGGGGAACATTGAGAAGAATACATTACACAGTAGTCATAATCATAAAAGAAACTGAAGAGAAAGAGACATACTGATGCACATGCAGCTTCTATAATAGAACAGAATAGGATTGTACTGAGAAATGTACAAGGCAGTAAGTTTAAAAGAGAGTTACCACTGCACTAAATTGTCAAGCTTGAGTCAAATGATATTACTTCTGACACCTCTGGCTACAGTACATTGCTTTTGGATTCAGTTTCTCCACTTTTCCTTGGTTGTTGCAGTAAAGGCAATTCCCTTGTGCTTTGATTGCTGAGATTATCCTCTTTTATATAGCTTTCCCTTTCCCTTTCTTTCTTTTCTTTTTTTTTTTTATTCTGTACTAGTATTATGGGTGTGAGTGAAGATTACACAGACAACTGTAAAGTAGTCTATTTTTTTAAGTCAGTTACACATTTAGATAGACAGCCAAAACAAGCATTGTATTACTTGTGTTTTTGTTTAGTTCAATAATGAGAGTAACATTATTAATTAAGGTTGTCCACATATTGAAAAAAATAACCTCAGTAGACATACCCTTTTTATATACCTGTGTTCTTATACACACTCCATATGCATCAGAAGAAGTACTACTCAGCTTCTGCATTTCCTCCTTTTTTTAAAGATATCTTTCTATCTGAAAGGTACCTGAGGTCTTGTTTTTTTCAGATCAGAGAAGTTTGTAGCACATGCAGAATGTACTCAGGTTTCAGAATGTACAGGAAAACCATGAGGACACTGAAACAAGAGTCAATAGTGTAAAGCTATGGTTTCTTGGGTAAATATCACTGCCCACGTGAACTTTATGATTGTCCCAGTCTTGCATAGTTTCCATGCAGCAAGTATGACTCAAGCCTGTTGAGATGGTCCTGCCCTGTGTACCTTACAGAGAGGGTGACAAGGTGAGATCAAAATGGAACTGTGAGTTCAAGAGGTGACTGTCTTTAGTGCCAACGAAGTTTCAACAGCAAGTCAAAATCATATATATCAGCAGCCAAAAGGGAAGCAACAAAACACCTGTTAACCTCAATACAGTTCTTCTTCAACTAGAGGTGGAAGAGCAGCAAAAGGACTACTAAATTGAAGGAGGCAAAGGGGTCATTAGCTAAAGACCAGGTGTGACATCCAGGACCAAAACTAAATCCGCCTTACTTACTGTGATCTCTGTATCAGTCGCAGTCTGGCTCGTCAATAACCAGTGTGGAAGGCTGAATTATTTCATAAGGCTTCCTGAGGTGTGCTGTGTCCTTCTGTGATAATCTCAACAAAACGCTCTATTATCTGTTGTACTATGAGTGGAAAACAGCAGGCATACTGCATTATCAGAACTGGGAATAAACAGAAATGTGGGCTCTGTCCTTTGTTAAAACTCTTCAGACTAGTTATTTTCAAGTTTTGTATTTTTTATAATACACTATATGGTAAGTTAAAGGTAGAATTATTCAGAAATTAGAACAACTTCTGATTTTTATGGTACCAGGGAATTAGTCTGCCAGAGGCTTGTTTGTTAATTCCTGGAAAAAATAACCTAAAATCAGTGGGTTTTTAACGACTCACTGAAGGTTGAAGATTTTATTACTTCTTTATACCTCTTGAGTAAAATTCTTGAAAACCATTTTAGTAACCAGAAGTACAAGAAAACCTATTTGCAGGAACTTCTAAGTTCTACAGAGGGGGGAAGACTGAGAAAGCAAAATAAGAGAATTAACTGCTAGAAGATTTGGTACATTTTTAACTAAGGCATAAGTTAGTTTGTGAACATAAAAATGTAATAGCAAACTAGTCATCAAATCTGTTGCTTTTTACTACAGGTGCTGTATTATATAAATGTTCTCATGTAATCACAGATGTCATCCAAAAAATAATGTAATTTAACTCTCATTGACGTGCTTTAAATGTGATTTCACTAAAGGTGTACACTAATTTCCAGGAGAAATGGACTCCTCACATAGTTTATATAACATTTTTTTTTCTGCCATCGTCATTATTATTCCTTAGCATAAGCAGGTCTTTTTCTCCTTTTATTTATCACAAGTGTTTATTTGCTCTTTCAGTGATCATGTCATCTCAGTTTTGGTCAGCTAAATAAACTGAACTCTAATGCATTTCAAAATGGATCAGGAACTGTTTAGGATTCTTCTACACAGTGTACTTGTTTTCAAATATGATTGCACAGAGGTAGAAAGTTGGTCCTCAGAAGTAAATAATTGTAAGCATTTTTGTTGTCATCATGGTTATGGTTATTTCCAGTAAATCTAATGTAATATACTCTGTAACAATTTTGGTTTTCATTGTTTATTTTGGATGACATTGATTATCCCCTCCAGTAATATTCAGGCCCTGCAATCTTCAGTGCTATTTGCTCAGTAAATGAGTCATGGTACACACAGTGAAAAAGTCTTGGCAAGTTTGATTACTCAAAATCAATTTATGTGATAGTTATGATGTTACAAAATGTCTGCAGTTTTGTGGAATAATGGGCCCGTAGGGGCAGGTAGTGAATGAAACTAAGGGACAAAATATATACTGCGATAAGACATACGATGTTTAGGCAAACAGTCTATTCCTGCATCGAAATAAACTCTCTGAAACTTTGTTGACTCCCTTTTCCTTTCTCCTTTTCTCAGCTTCCTTTTTCAACTTTCCCTCTACAATACCTCCTACATCTATTTGTGTGTGGTACCTTTCAGCTGGACTTTCCTTGTACCTACCTTGGCAGCTTCTCAGTACTGCAAGCCCCTCTATTGTTTCTCACAGTAACACTACTTTGGGTATGGAAGCCTTGTATATGGTTTTTTTTTTCGTTTGTTTCACAGAAGGGCTGGCCAAGCTTCATATAGCCCAAAGTCCTCCAGATCTTCTGAGGTGCTGTTAAGATGGAATTGAAGTGCCCGACTTCAGGAGAACCACTTGTAAAATCAGCCTTAACTGCTGATTATAATTCAGATGACTTTTCTCTGTACTGTTTGTATTTCTAATCTCCACTGACTTGGCAATATTGGTTTAATACTACTCAGTTCTCCCCTTCCTCCCATTCCCAAACCAAGGAGGGTATGATTTCTCTCTGATACTGTGACACAGAGAACGTGATTCAAAAAGATGGGTACCACTATCATATCCTTCTCTTCTGTTTTTGAACGACTACAGAGAGCTGGCTGCTTAGGCCAAACAGAGGACTTTGTGATCCAAATAAACATCAAGAAACAGCTGTTTCTCTGCTAGCATTTACAACCTCATTTAGGCATCTTGTGTCGTTAACTGCACTTTATGAGCTTATCTGCCCCCCATTTATTGCTGAGTACATGTAACGCTTAACCCAGCACTGGGAGTCCTTCTTCTGGACCAGTCTGTATGTGTATGTTAAGTGTCTGTAATGGGAAACTTTTAGCTTTTACCTTGTATCGAGTCTGCTGGGGAAAGAATTCATTTTTTACATAGCAGCCTGCATGATGCTGTGCTTTTAATTTGTAACTGAAACAGCGTTAACATGCTGATGTTTTAACTATCTCAGAAGGGTGCTTGCACAGCGTCAACGGCCTCTCCATTTCTCATTCTAATCTCCCAGCCAATAGGCTGGGGGTTGGCAAGAGGCTGGGAAGGGACACACCCAGCACAGTTGACCTCAGATGGCCAAAGAGGTATCTCATACCATTTGAAGTCAACCTCAGCAATAAAAGGTGGGGGTGTGGAGTAGTTTTTTCAAAGTAACCAATGCTCAGAGACTGGCTGAGCATTGGTCATCTGCTATGAGGTGATGGGTGATTTTCTTTGCATCACTTTGTTTTGTTTTGGTTTTGCTTTACCTATTAAATTGTATCTCAGACCATGAATTTCTCTTGCTTTTTTTCCCTTCTTATTCTTTCTTCCACCGTGCTGGGAGTGAGTGAGCAAGCGACTGCTTAGAGGCTTAGCTACTGGCCAGGATCAAGCAACTGCATAACCCCTTCCTGGAAAAGTGGACTGTCACCAGTAAGTCACCTTTCATATTTTTCTAGCTGAAATGTAACGTAGGTCCAGGGCATGAAAACAATGGTCTTGTGTCTAAAATGTGACTTTCAATCAGTCAGCTAAGCTTAAACGAACATCTCGGACCTTCAGAATATACAGGGTTAGGGAAGACAGTCATCCTCCTAAATTGCCATCACTTCTAATAGCGCAGGTTGCAGCACATTTCCCTTCAGCTACCTATAAGTAATTCACTGGTGTAGAAGTTAATCAAGGGAATATATGGAGTTCCACATTTAATTTCCATTATAAAAATGTTTAGACTGGGAAGGACTACTACAATGGCAACGAGCCTTCCTGTACTCAGGCGTAAGAAAAGTAGTTTAGCAAACCTATCTTATTTCCTGGAACATTAACAATATGCTTCAAATTCTGTATTATTAGTAGTAGGAGTCTCGGTATTTGATATTTTTTCATCCACAGTCCCAAATGCTGCAAGAAAAAATCGTGTCAGAATCCTAGATTATCCTATTTAAAATACATACATGTATTTGTAATGCTAGGTGATTACACCCCCAAAGTCAAAGGAATAAGTAACACTTAAAAAAATCTTATGATTTAAAAATTATTTATTCAGATGGTGTTTTGAAAATTTTTGCTATTAACAGTATCGAAAGAGTTTTGAAAAAAGAGTTATATCTTCTTTTTTATACACTCTTTACTGTGAAGTCTTGGTTTCATGACATTGTTTCCTGAATGAACGCCATACTAGAATATGAATAGCTTTATAGTCACTTTCCAGTGTGCATCCATACCTGACAGGTGAAATTTGTCGATGAAGTATCACTGTTGGCATTCTCTTCTCATAAGCGTTAAGTACATGGTCCATGTCTTTAGACTTATAAAGATAATTTAAAAGCTTAAAACTCCTGAATTTTCTCACTTATGGCATTTTTATGATGCTTATGCAAGTATTTTAATATGGGATGTAACTCTGGTACATTATTGTTGTCAGTAGTGAAGTGCCTCTAAAAATCATTTGGAATATGAAGAGAAAAAGGAGCAATAGGCTCAAATGTAAAAGTGACTAAATAAACTTATCCCATTTTGGACTTAAATAAGATGCCTTTGTTTATTGTTGAAATAAGTGGCAGTTTTTCTATCTCACCTGTCAGCAGTTACGTTGTAACTGTGAACCAGTCCTAGAGAGCTCTTTGTTCTCAAAGTCTGGGCAAGTTTCCTCCTTCCTCAGCCTAGCTCTTTCTAACATGACTTACTCTATGTCTGCACAGGAGGACAGGATGTAGCCCTGATTTTGTAGAAAAACTTGTAGAGGATTAGAGAAAGTGGACACCTGGTTGTATTCCCACAGTGCAATGGCTACGGCTGTATTCCCAGGCTTTCTGTCTGTGCTAGACTACTTCGACACCTTTGGGTAGCTGGAAGGGCTTTTTAACATCATACAAATTAATCCAGCCTGGGGCTGGATTAGCTGTAGTAATGGACAGCTTATAAGGGTTTTCAGGCACACAGCCTTCTACACCTTGACAGGCTTGCCGTACTTCCAATAGTTTATTAAATCTTTGACAAACTTTGAAAGAGACTGTCAAGATGTTTCATCATTTTTTCTTCTTATGTCATTTTTAGTAAATTTATTGCACATGAAAAAAAGACATCCCTAGGCATAGCCCAGGAGCGCTAGGGCAAGTTTCCTCACTCTTCTGCCAACATGTTTCTGTCGTGCCCTGGAGGTAGCACCTGGATTGAGAGGGTAGTTCTGTTCTTCATTTCCTTGGCTTCTCAGCTGACAGTATTAACCGACTAATTAGTGATGATAGGAGTGGAGGTTTTTGTTATTATGCAGAGATGCTTTATTTCAAATTTTTTTTTGTATTACAGGTGTTTTTAATAGTCTTCATTATCTTACAACTGAAACTGTTTTTTCCTTATCATTCCATCACATGCACATTCTGCTTTGTGAGTACAGGGCTGCTTGTGTAAGGCTCCTAGCAGAAAGATTGTGAAGTTGTCTGTTTCAGATAAAAGGGCACTTGAGTGTTTAGGAACAAAAACAGATTTGAAAAGTTATACACATGGGTAAAAAGAGCAAAACAGTGGAGCTCACTGTAGCATTGCTAACAACATCTCTTTTCACTTCTAAACTGTGACTAGCTCCTGAACTTGTTCTCTTTCCTTGTGGATGTGTGGATATTTTGCTAACAGAACTAGAGCTGTTGCTGTCTGTGAAGCATTATTAACTTTGTTGACTTTGTAGCCCTGTAACAGTTCCATGGCCTGATGTTTCAGGTGAAAAGTTTTGAGCTTCCTATTCAGCTTTTATTGTCTACTCAGATAAAGGGATGAAAAATGGAATGATGGTAACAGGTTGCAGTCCTTCTTTGGTAACACACTGCTATTTTAGTTTAAAGTAAGACAGTGGTTTCTCTTGGGAAATCTGGAAATTTATCTATATCCTCAGAAAAATATTGGGTATTTTGTCTATTAATAGTCTTTGGCTGTTAGGGTTGTTAGTGGGGTTTTAATATCCAAATAATCTGTGTGATTCCATTCCTCTAGACTTTTATTGTTGTTTCTTGGTAAAGAAGTACAGGCCAGACAACAAAATACTTTTGTTGAGAAAAGTAAAAAAAAATAAAATTGTCATGGAATGTTTTGTATGAAACACTGAAATTGTAGAAAGGAATGGGAAGTTATAACACAGTTAATGTATTTATGTATTTTTTGCCGTGTACACATAAAGAAGGCTTTGCTTTCCCCCAAAGTTCACATAATGCCTGGAGGCTGGGAAGGAAAAGAAGGGAGATAAATGAAAAAGGAAGGAAGAATGCAAATTGGCTACAGAGCAAGTTTGTGGTTCATGATCCTTGGTTTAACTTTGATCTAGTCTCATTAATAAACAATTTTACAAAGCTGCAAGAACTTCTGTGACTGCAAGACAAATTCAGCTTAGTTTGTCCATGCAGGTGTGCATGGGAAGGAATGACACAGGAAGTCTTCCAAAATGTTTGTATTCTTCCAAAAATGTATCCATCATTTCAGTTTAATAACTTTAACTATTGTGGTTCAATGTCACTTCAAGACATGAAGAACCACATGTTAGTAAAAGTAGTTTTGAAATGTACTACTAAAAGCAAAGGGAAGGATGGAGTCCTGGATCCAAACCACTGTGGAATGACCAACTTTGCTAGGAAGATGCAAAACAACATAGCTGCCAATATATTAGGTTATTTTTCAGTTGAGTCTTCTGCAGAAATGAAAGAGTGCTTGCTTATGGTGAAAATAAATGGAATTATCAACTGCCTCTTAATAATGAAAACTAACAACTCCTTTAATATAAGTAATTATAAAGATGCTACTTGGGAAACCCTACCTTGATTTTAACATAAATCTTGCTACTTATCATCTGGAATATGATGTTTATAGTTACAGCTAATAAGGTCACGAGCAGTTAGTGTTATCATGATTCCTAGAATAATTTTGATCCCATTATCTTCTTTGAAGGTGAGTTATGTTACATGTGCAAGACTCATTAGCAGTCTTCCCTTCAGCTAGGAGAAAGACTTATTTAAATCAGTTCCTGAAGTTGTTTAACACTGTTAACTAAGGTATTGTGCAGACTGTTGCTAGAAAGTCAAATAGGAAGTATCTCTTATTCTATACACCCCAAATCTGGCCAAAATTATCTCCTTCAGCAGATCGATTTTGAAGAAAAAAGGAGGACCCTGCATGCTTGTGAGATGGCCAGGGAAAACTGAGAGAACTTTTTTCTTTTGTGGAATGTAAGACTTTGGCATAAGACTGGAAACATAATCTGTGCAAAATCTTATCTGATTCAGGTAGACGCGTAGGAGGTAGGTATCAGCATATGCATCTACCTACTCGACACAAGAAAACAGGAATGAGTGTGTGAAGGAATGGAATTGTCTGATGTTTGCTTGTTTTTTTTTAAAAAAAAATTAGCATAGTTAAATATTGAATTAATAAAAATATTTATGCTAAAAAAGAGGCATTGTCAAAATTTCCTACACACAATCCAACATCTAAAAGCAAATAAGGCACAAATCCCATAAAAACAACTTTTTTCATTGTACAGATCGGATTTTCTCAGGCCTTTTACATTGTGTACTGTACAAGACAAGACATTTTAGAAAAAATATGATGTGATCATCTAATAATTCTGAAGTGATTGTAATAAAAAAATAGGGAGAAGGTGTACGTGAAATACTGTCTTGGTTAGCAATTCTAGTCATGGCCTTCCTTGGCTTTCAAGAACTTGAACTTGAAATAATATAACACTAGTAATTTAAAACATTTCCATGTGTACAGAGTATTAATATGTCTACTTTTACCACTTGAAACATGGCAATTCTGAACAGTCTTCTGTTTACTTGATATTTGTACTACATTCTCATTATAGAGTGTGTTGAAACCATCTCTTAATCATTGTCCGCATCCAAAGAAGTGTGACCAGCAGGTTGAGGGAGGTGATTCTCCCACTCTGCTCTGCTCTCATCTGATCTCACCTGGAGTATTATGTTCAGTTCTGGAGTCCTCAGCACAGGAAAGACATGATTCTGCTAGAGCAAGTCCACAGGAGGGCCATGAAGATGATCAGAGGGTTGGAGCACCTCCCATAGGCTGAGAGAATTTGGCTTGTTTGGCCTAGAGAAGATAAGGTTTCAGGGAGACCTTATAGCAACATTCCAGTACTTAAAAGGAGCCTACAGGAAAGATAGGGAGGGTCCCTTTATCAAGCAGTCTAGTGACAGGATGAGGGGTAACAGTTTCAAGCTGAAAGAGGGCAAATTTAGATTAGATATTAGGAAGAATTTTTTTCCTGTGAGAGTGGTGAGGCACTGGAACAGGTTGCCCAGGGAAGTTGTGGAAGCCCCATCCCAGGAAGTGTTCAAGGCCAGGTTGGATGGAGCTCTGAGCAACCTAGTGGAAGGACCCTACCCATGGTGAAGGGATGGGGCTGGAATTAAATGGTCCTTAAGTTCTCTTCCAACCCAACCCATTTTATGATTCTGTGATTCTATTATCTATGCTTAATTACCTGATCTGATGGACAGATCAAATTAACATTCTTTTTTATCAGACTGCTTCTTTAAATTTTTCCTGACTTACATATTTTATGTTAATTTGATCTTAATTATATTGTTCTTTATGCATCAAAATATACCAGGTTATCTGGAGAGTAACAACAATAAACACATTTGCCACCTAATACAGGGTTCTACTAGTTCGTTTTGTTGAAGCTTAATAAACTTTCTTTCTACTTATTAACTGATCCTTTCAAAGTAACCAGCTGGAAAGGAAGAAGGACCACAAATAACAGGAACCTATTGTCCCATATATTTGCTAGTTATTTTATTATATGAAGATATGCATTATGTGGAGATAGCCAAATGAAGACATAGGACAAGTGACAGTGTGTTCAATAAAATACTTTATTTCCTCAAAAATATGCAAACTAAATAACTGATGTTTCAGTTGAGCTATTATATTTAATTTGGCACAAAGCTAAGCGTCTTAGCTCTACTTCCCTATGTACTTAATTTAGATTTCACAGTCATACAGGCTGATTATTAGAAAAACACAGTCAACTAAGTAACAGAGATATGAGCTGCACTATTGCAAAACTTTAATCCCACAATATATGACCATCGTTATGAAAGAGCATCTAAAATGCAGCCACTATTTTTATGAAATTGAACTGTAAATCTCATTTAAATAGAGCACTTAATAAGTGACTGAGGCTACTGGAGTATTAAACCAGAGACTGGAGAACTAAATTCCATTTCTATCACATCAAGTATGAACTCTTGAAAAAAGATGGCTCCTAGGTATTTCGTCCATGATGTTCTTTACAGTTGCTCTTATCAGCACATAGTGGTAAGAGACACTTGGCACTCCACAATAACTAGTGGAGCATGGAAATCCTTCAGACATTAGTTGATCAGTTATGACCCAGATAGTGACACACCAACATTTGGAAATAATTTTAAAGATGACTGTTAGGTTTTCTAAATGAAACAGTTAGGAAAGCAAATGGAAGTGAACTATAAGGCAGTCTCCTTGGGATAATCAGTCAGAAATGCACACCATAATCTAGAAAGATAGAGCTTGAGCTTTGAAATGTATTTTTCAGACTCAAGCGATAAAGGAAGAAAGCTGTAAAAGTAGTAAGCCCAGTCCTGCTGCCACTCAAACAGCAGAACCAGTACTTACACTTACTGTGTTTTGGTCCCTAGAGCATTCTCTGCTCATAACGCCACCTGCTAGCAGTTCTGTGAATTGTACCAGGACAGGTGGTACTTCAGAGGACTTGCAGTTATTCTAATGTAAGCAAGAAGAACCAACAAAGTACAGGCATCCATGGATTAATATGGGACTACCTGAGACAGGCTGTGAGGCTAATGAGGTGCTGATACTCAGGATTTGATATGCATGATTTCTGGAAAATGAGTACCGGAGGATCTTGGATAAAAATTAATAGGAAACATCATATGAGATTTGCTCAGCAACTACATGAACCGGTCTGAAGATTGAAAGGGAAGCTCTTTCCATCTTATTGGTCTCAAATCTATTAATAAATAGTTTAATGTGTATAACAAATATTAATTCCCCAAACCTCAGTAAGATAATCATTAACTACAGAATTTTCTTCTTTTTTCTTCACCGTTATTGCTAAAATATGAAAACAATGAGTTTTCCAGGCTGCATAATCAAAGGCTATTTGAGTGCATTTGCCTTCATAAAGATATAGAGAGCAAATTGCGGTTATCTCTTTAAATATGAAATTCATCAGACCAAACCCCACCATTGTAGAATGAGTTTTTTTAATAAAAAAAAGATTATTTATTAATGTATCTTTTCCTAAACATATTATAATTACTGTTCTGCATAATTTATATTATATTTTCAGCATGAGAATCTCACAACCAAATGATGATACACTATCTCTTGTTGAGCCATAAATGTCTTGTTGTTATTAATCTTTACCTTGGCAGCTGTTGAGTCTAAATGCTAATCTAGGAAATGTATAAATAATGCCTATATTAGGAAAAATTGACACCCATCATAATCTGTCTTCCAGTTAGCATAAATAATATTAAACTGTAAATTAACTACTCTGACTGTTTTAATGACTTGGATGGAATGACACTTCATTTTGGTGAGACAGGATGGGGGCTTGGTGAGTACAAGGTCTGACAGAGTCAGACACCAATAGCGATCAGAAAACTGGAGCTGTTCCTAATTGTGGTGTTCTGTTGTGTAGCAGTATTTGGTTATTCACCAGATAATGAAGTCTTCCAGCTCCTTGGCCAGTCAGATTTGTAGGCATCAACTGTGCAATAACTTGTCACCTTACTATTTTTTCATTCAAAAGTTAACATAATTTTAAGGTACATTTACCCACCTCTTATTGTTCAGTAGAGTATAGGAAACGCCATAATATCTCCTCTAGATGTCCCCTACACATTTGTGATAAATATAGGTTGTGTTTGACATATTTGACATGGATACCATAGTATAGCTCACAAACAAAAATATAGACGGCAGACCAATATGTCAGAGGCTTGACTTTTTTGTCTTCCGTTTCTTTTAATCTAATGCAGTTTGAAGTCCAAGTTTCACCAGCTGGATGTAGTTCTCCCACAATTTTCAGATCAAAGGTATATATTTTTCTTGTGGATGCTGGGAGGAATGCTGCTTCTTTGATAAACAGAACAGGCAGGAAGGTACACTGAATTTTCTTACTACAGCTTCTTTTCCTCTTACAATATATCTATCTGATGCAATATGTACTTTGCACAGAAGACCAGTGTCTCACACTTAGCACAACTTAGCAAGTGCTCATCTCTTCCAAGGAACGCACTTAGGCATTCCTGTTAAATACTTTAGTAATGAGCTGCTTTAAATCCTACAAGATTTGAACAACAATGTGAATACTCACTTTCCGTAGTGGGTAGAATCTACTTTTAGGGATTTATTTTCTTCTTAGCTTATAACAAGGTATACTGATCTTGCACTCCTTTTGTGTGTGTTTGTGTATATGCATGTCTGAGTGCATATGTGTTCTGAAGGTTTGTTTTAGTTCTCTTACACTTTAGTGGAAAAACCGCTGTAAATATTGATACATTCTTGAAGAAGCAGATGTTTTGAATTGGACAAACTTGCACTTAATTGTATTTTTTTAAATTTTTTTTTTTCTCTCTTATAAGGAAGATGCACAGAACTTCCCTGTTTCACCATCGAGCAAATTACTAAATCTTTGTGGTGGTAAAAGTTGTTATTATGTTGATTATAAACCACAGCTTAAGAACACAAATGAAAATCTTTATATTAATCTTTTTTTAATTGATTCTTAGATGTATAATTGTCCCAGATTTCTGTCTGTCAATTTGCTTGGTTACAATGAAGTGTAATTTGTTCAAGTAGGACACAAAGGTATACATGCCCAGAATTATATTATTTTTATCAAACAAAAACCTGATGGCTAGACTGTATTTCTCCCTTTCCCAACCCCCAGGGAAAAAGAAAAGAAGAATGTTTTTTCCTCATCAGTCACAGAGGCTAAAAAACCCCCAAATCATAATATTTTAGCTTCCAAGTTTATATATTCCTGATGAACTAGTGCCATAGAATTTTATTTGTCAATGTTTAGTTTATGAGATATGATACTTCTTACTGATTTATGATACTTTCATGTGTTTATACAGTGCTTTAAAAATCATTTGGTAAGAGAAAAATACTTGACTTTTTAACTGATTTCCATAGAATTAAATTCATAAACTTGGGTGATGAATTTTTTAATAAAACATACTTAAAAACAAAATTCTATAACACTGTAAAAGTTCATTTTTCATCATAGGTATCAATGTTATAAATGTTTCATTTAATTAGTACTGCTCTTTTTATTTATTTATTTTTTAAATGTATCATATTCTCACTTTAACTTTAGATTAGTTCAAAGTTTTCGCAAGTGAGTGAAAAGTAATTTTCACTTTTTTGGCTTTGCTTGCTCATTGATTAAGGTGAAACTTATTTCTAAGCAAAAAGGAATGCTTTCTGGCAAATTTCATGGAAAAAAAAAGTGCAGGTTTTCACATGTACTACTTTGGCATGTATTATACAGACAGTTTTGAACATGTCCTTACATTCATCATAAGAGCTGATCTAGGGTTTGCTCTGAATAGGCGTAGTTTGGTGTTTCAGCTAAATATAATTGAACTTGTACCAAAGACAAAGTGCTGCATGCAGGGTTTGCATACAGTACAGCAGTTTATACAAACTGGCTTTATAAAGATTGATCTGATAAGAATAAAGGAAAATATGACTCAACTTTTGTTCCATCTCAGATAGCAAGAAATGTGGAAAGTTTAATGCCAAACTGTGAAAAGATTCAGTAAGTCACCACAAATCACTTCTACTAAGCCAAAGCTGGGTAATTTACACAGCACTTTGTGATCTTCAAACAGTTTGCAGTGTGCAATTATTCATGCCACAACATGGGGCCACGGCGTCCAAGCTGCCTGTTTGTTCTACGGCTGAAGCAGAGGTGTTTGAAAACTGCAAGAGCCTACCAAAGGCCCAGAGATCACGGCTAATGTGACACCCCCAGGCCTAATCTTCTTAGAGCACTGGGATAAAATAAGTATCCATTACAAAATCAGCCTTCATCCTGCCCCCTTCTGTGTTCTGCCACTCTGATAGCCAACACGGAGACAATTGCATGGTTCTGGGCTTAATCAGGTATTAGGAGCTAATGCAGTACGAGAAGAGGCTAATCTCCATATTTACTCCATCTGTACTTATGGACCTGACTTGCCTGCCCCCGATAGATCAAAAGGAATTGGCAAAAAAACAGATTAGAGATGAAGAAAGGAGAGAGAAGTCCAAGAAGTATAAGAGGCAAAATTCTCTGCTTTCCTCAGTTGTGTATATGTGTATTAAAGCCATGTGGTCTAATTCCATGGAAACACTTTCCATTGTATTTCTTTTTCTTCTTGTCCTCATCCCCACCCTCTGGGCTCATCTTTAAAAATGGAAATCACCATTGCGGTTACAACTATTGATAAGTGTACTGTGCCGTTTCTAAGGATCAACACTTATACAATTAAAACTGCTGATTTTTTTTTAATATGGATTTCATTGAGCTCAGTTGATTATGGCATTTATTTATGACTGACACACGTATAAGCCTCTCTTCTGGATTCATTTTGAAATCTGATGAAAAACCCATAGCTAGGCAGAACTTATTATTTCCAGGTCTTTGTAAATGCTACATAGACTATGTACCCTTCTGTGACCTTAAGTTAAAATGAGTGTGAGAAAATAAAAGAGAAGAAGAAAGTGTCTGTAAAATTAACTATTTTCATTTTAGTCACTCAGAAATAGCTGGTTATCTTCACTCTGTATCATAACACCTACAATATCTTCGCATTCTCTTCTGAAGCTTTTTCTACAAAAAGATCCTTATGATTCCAGAAACAGATGGGTAAGGAAAAGAGAGCAAAGGAAAGTCACACACTCACCACTGTTGGCAGTCACCTGCTGCTTGTAAACAGTGACATGTGGCACCAATAATGACCTTCAAGCTAGGAGAGGCCTGTACTAAACTAACTCAAATGCTCCAGTCACATTGGGTTGGTGATGAACAAGTTTTATGAAGGTGGGATGCATTCCTCAGCAAATGTGGAAGAAGTCTGTACTCAAAAGAGGGTTCAGAAAAGCTGAGAACATTTCAAAGGGTGTACTGTCCTCTCTTTTGGAAAGCTGACAAATCACCATTTTTTTGACTCCTTACAAACCCCAAGTGGTGCCAGAAAAGAGCTGTCTTGCTGCTGATTTTTTTGGCAATAGAACTCACCTCATTAGAGTGGATTAAGTCATGATGCTGAGAAGGATAAAAGGTGAAAAGCAAAAACTGTGGATGGCGAACACAGAAAGCTTGGAGTGTCATTTGTATGCTGACGCTCTTATTGACTAGAGCCCATGTGGTTCACACTTTTCAATTACCGTCTGCTAGAAAGGTGGCCCATAATTGCAAAGGCTGATGCCAGTGCACCAAATGTCAAGGGAGCCTCCCTAACCCTCATCACCTTTTCTTGATGCTTGACTTGAGGATGTTCAAAGGCAAAAAGCCACAGCCTGCAGATCTCCCTGAGGAAGAAAAAGATGCCATTTATAAAAAAAAAAAAAACAACAAAAAAAGATAAGACAAACCTTTAAAAACTCAACCCCCTCATTTAAAAACCTAGAGTTAAATTAATTATCCCATGACCTTATCCTTTACCCTCTGTATAGCTAGGACATCCACTAGCATCAGTGACAATTATATAGTTAAGATCCACCGCAGGATTGAGTTTTTTAGCTTTGTGGTACTGAAGTGGTCCAGGTGCTGAACAGCACAGACCTGATGTTAATGCTGACAGTGATTGCCACAGATTTCTTTCATAACATTTTAAAGATGGAAAACTGGAAATCTTAGTTTTTGTCTAAACGCCGACAGTGAGAATCACTGACAGCACAGTGTCACTCTTACTGAGATGCATCACTTTATCTGGTATTGTGTCATCCCTGTGGATCCTACAATAGTCTTTGCAGTATTTTCTCCATTTATATAAAACCTCAAAAGTGCTTTATTGTACATCTTTATTTTGTTATAAATTATTTATTTAAGGCTACAATTAAAGTAGCTATTGAATAAAAACAAAGAACATTAATGAAAATATTTGACTCAAACTTTCTCAGCAAAGTCAGAACAGGTCCAAAAATTTGGAACTTTTTGTTGATTTTTACTAAAAGTTACTGTCTCTGTTTATTAAAAAAATATGTTTTTCCAGTGCTATAAGAAATACTGTCCTGTCATTTCAAATTCTTCAAAATACAGATTTAGAGATATGCAGTTTTAAAAATTTAAGTAGACTTTGTTTCACAGACAACTTTTTCCTTTTTTAAATAATTACTGCAATAATTGAGCCCAATCCCTGAATCAGTTAGAAGAGTATTTGAGAGTTTAACTTATTAGTACTAACATCACTGCTTTTTTGAAAAATGGGATACATTGCCCTTGTCATGGAAGAGAACATATGTTTCCCTTCTCATAGTTCTTCTCTACAAGCATGCCATATTGGTGATTATCACGTTATTTAGTGCTTAGTCTTGAAGAAAAAGTTATCTTTTAATCTTTCTTTTTTTTTCAAATTAATCAGTAAAATTCTGCTGGAGGAATAGTTTAGTTGACTAAGCATCATACTGAGACTTCTTATTTCCTGATTTCAAAGCTCAGGGTCATCAAGTTGGTCTTCCAATTAAGAGAGAAATTGGACTTGATTCAGATCTTACCTAAAATTATGCAGATTCTTTGAATTGGAATTTATTCTAAATTGCATGGAAATCTTCACTGAGTTGTATGACCAGCTGGAATTTTCATGTAGTTTATCTTTGTGAATTAATGTTAGTCTATGGTAAGGTTTAAAAGCATAATTTTATCACTGTCAGAGAAGATAGCAAACAAGATTTTCCCACCAAAATTTGTGTAACCTATGTTTCTGCCCTCTTTGTCACAAGTGAATTTAATTTTTACCTTTAAGTCAAATTTATTTTGGTTCTAATGAAGAGGTTCTACTAAGCATGGTATATGTCACCGTTTTTTCAGTTTGCAACATCAGATGTAACACATATGTAAATGTGCAAATCATTTTCATCATTAAAAAATATCTAAATCTGTTTGTTTACCAAGCCTTGAAAATTTTAATTTTAGAATGAGGTTGCTTGCCAATATTTTGTCTTAATTTCCTTCAGAAAGGTTTATACATTTTTAGATGTAAAACTTCACTGGAAAACCTTCTATAAGTCAGATTGCACTGTCCAAATATTTTTGCAGCTTTGTTTTTAATTTTCTCATTTTTCAGAAACTAACTTTTCAGTATTTTTGGGAAATTAGGGGATCCTACAGTCAGATTACTTGCCTGATTTTCTCATACTTTGGCACTGCTACCAAGTTGATTCATGGCAAATTTAATGTCTACATTTTTCTCTCTGAGGAAAAGTGTTATCTTCCAATCTCCTCTCCTTTATAGTAACAGCTTTGTAAGTGTGCTAGAAATAAGGAATAGTTCTAAATTCTATTATTTATGAACAAGTTGTGAGCCAGTGCTTTGCCAAATGCATCACAGGAGTATGATCTCAGAATACAGGGGCTTTGAATTCATCAGTGATGATGCTGTGATCTGAGCACGGAGATGGTATGCTAAACTACTTGAGTTGACTCTCACAGAAGAAAACTTTCCAGCAATACAAGCAAAAAAACACGACAAAATTTATTTATGTTCTTCTATGGATATTTATTGAAGCATATTAAAAAGTGCATATGAGTTAAAAGAACACTGTAATGTCAAACACAGACGTAAGATGAAACCTGAGGATTGTCCTACTCTGGCCTGATGTCATGCACGTAGTGGATCCAATGGCTCCACGTACTAAAAAAAATTTCATAAGAAACAGCTGTGTGGAGCATATTTAAAACTTAAACAAGTATTTAAAACTGGGAAAGTATTTAAAACTCTGAGCCATATCTACAAAACGTTATCTTCACTAGGAAGGAAATTGGCTTCACTAGGAAGGAAATTAATTAGGATACCAGCTCACAGTCTGGGTCCTTTGCTAAAGGTAAAGCATTGTCTTGACACATATTTTATATATCTATATAGACTATATATTAAAATCTTATGATCTTTTTCTCATTACCATATTGAAGTTTATCTTACTTCAAATAAGTTAATCTCTGCTTTAATATTAGATATTTTATTTGATAAGAAGGCAAAGGGCATAATATCCAGGAAATAATAAATTACAAATATGTATGTATGTATGTATGTATGCATGTATGTATGTATTCATTTAATTTTCAACAGGAATATTTATTGTTTGAAATTCATCTCAGAATAATTTTGGTGACTAAATCTTCAACTACATGTGGCAAATGAAACCTAGTTTTTCTCTGAAGTTAGGCTTGATTGGACATATTTATTTTATTTTATTTCTCTTTAAATGGGTGAGTATAATTCTTGGGTTACCATATTCATTTTTTCCTTTCACAGATTAAAAAAAAATATATTCTGCAGCTAGGTTGGAAAACTGATTTCTGTTAAGTGCTTATTTCAGTCAATGACTGTCAGAAGGAATATGCATAGCAGTAAAATTTCAGCTTAGAGGAATTCACCAAAAGTAAGTTCAGTGGCTTTTCTTCAAGTAACTTTCCTAGAGGCACTATATATTTTTTCAGGTTTACACAATGACCTCGGCAGCTAGCCTAATAGTTTACTCTCTCATTCGTGTTCTTTAAGTTTTAGATTTTAGGTGCTGTGAGATTTGATACTAAATACAAGCTTAGTCTCCAAATATTCTTGACCGTCAGAGGTGCTGGGTGGCCCCCTATAGCCTTGAAAGATGCCTATGTTGTTATGGCTGGAAGAAGTAATTTCTGGTCTGCACAACTTTGTGGATAAATAGTGATGATGAGCTTTTCTTTAAAGGTCCTGTTAAACTGAAAAGGGAAGAAATCTATAGATTTCCCTGGAAATCTAATAAATTTTCATTACATTGCCTTGAAAGTGAAAACATTGTGCTCTAAGTACCGTTTATTCAAGATTAACTGGTAGAAGGGATTTTCTAAATTTCCATTTTAGGCCAATAGTATGGTTTAGAGTCTTTAAAAGGTTTGTTTATTTTCAGGTTTTAATGATGAAGTCAATAGGACTGAAAAATAACTGTACTTTGCTCTCCTTCTTCCTAAGTCCTAGTTTAGCACTTTTGAATAATTAAAGATTCTTTTGCTTTGTGATAACTGCACTGATACTATGCAGATATGGAAAGGACACTTTTCAAAGGAAGGTCATTGACAACAAAAAGGTTTACTATTCTGTGTGTTTGCCCCTAATATTTTTCCCTTTTAGTTACTAGGAACAGTGTCATATTAAATGACTTCCCCCTTTAAACTGTTAAGTGGTGCTAGTTCAGTTTTAGCGGTAAGTCGCCAGCAGACTCAGGGGAGACGTGCTATCTCCTATGGCCCTGAAAATTGATATTGAACATGGAAGGAAAAATCTCACAAGCTGATAGCAATTAGCTAAAAAGGATTTGCGACTCCATGATTCATCACACTAGGGGATCAAAGTCATTTACAGAGAGTGTTTCTACAGTCCCTGCCTGCTGCTCTAAAGATATACCTCTGTTTATCTCTCACACTGCGGTGTGACATTTCTTTTTTTAAGAGCCCATTTTCTTAGAAACATAGTAGTGGGCTGCTGCAGCAGAGGCAGTCTTTGATTTTCCACTGACTGCCTAAATGACACGATGGCTCTAATGGCACAGCTTTAGCAGCAGCTTGCAATGGGAATTGGACTTATTATTTACATAAATGGACTAACAGGTCAGATTTGGTACTTGCTTGTAAAAATGAAGACAAGGTCTTTTCGTGGCAAGTGGTGTAAGACAGGTCTGTGGTTCTGGAGCTCTGTGGAGCTATGATTTTATTCTTCACCAGGAACAATCTTCAAAATTAACATCTCTTTCTATACATGTTTTTAGAGCTTTCTTACTGTAGATTCCTATAAAATCTTATCAGAGGATTAAAAGAAACCTACCACAATGCCAAAGACTTTTTTGTGGAAAATTTTTGACAGAAGAAATACCCTCCTTCGAAAACTCACTCTAATGTATTGAAAACAGTCTCGTTTTTCAAAACATGATTTCAATTTTATAATAGTGTGATATGAAAGAAAAATCAAAACCAACCACTACATTTTACTGCTTCCAGGACCAAAAGTTCTCTGTTATCTTAGAAGAAGGAATTAAATTTGTTTCTCAGAGCCGCAATCTGAAATAAAGGAAATCTTCTAACTACTAAGGATATTTGTTGATTTCCAGCTAAGGCTGGAAACATTTAGCTCCTTAATGGAACGCAAAACAGAGTCTGTTTGGTGATGGTGGTGTCATAGGCTGCCTTGGGTTTATTTTGGTCACAATTTTACAAGAGGGCAAGATTTTCGGTAGCCTGGTCCTAACTGCTGGTCCTCTCACTCCTTCGATAATGAGTGCTAAGTAGTTGTCAAAAGTTCACAATGATGTGGCCATGTTTACTGTTACATGATAACTTCTAATTAATACTAATTACTTTGTTATGAATCCATCCCTAGTACATAATATGATCTAGGAAATGCAGCAGATCTACAGAGTCCTTTCTTGAGGTTTTTGAACCATTTTTGTTTTATGTAGTTGTTTGTAGTGGTGGAAACAATCTTACAAGTGTGGGGGACTTATCTAGAGGTGTAAGTTTATTTACTTACCTCTCTAAGTAACTAAAACTAGGCCTGTCTCAATGTTCACCTGAACATTTTGATATTTCGGAATGAATTTTTGTTACATCATACTTCCATGTGACATGATCCAGTATACCCCAGGTTTTCTGATCATCTTTATTTTATTTGTTTGCTTTTTTCACCTCATGGTTTTTGTTTTCTTTTTCCCAGAAGAGTGCTTTAGAAGAGCACAGGACAATCTACAGGACCAATTCATAATGTATATACACGAAGGATGATGAGTGTATGACAAGACTGAAAGCTGATAATACTGGAGCTTGAGATTTGTATTTGATTATAACTTGGGATGCCAATAGCTGGCCTGGGGATTATTCTTGGTGTAGGCTGCCTCTGGTAGCTTCCTGCTTTGTCTACTTTTCTAAGAAAATCTGGGAAGTGGTATATTACAGCATCTTGTATGTTAAAACCAACCTGCCTCAGGAGTTCTTATCTCTTCTTACAGGAAAGAAATCCCTCGTCAGCCAGGGAAATGCGGTCCCACAAGAAGTGGTCATGTCCAGTCTCAGTCTGTTATCACGTATGCTAAACCCAGCAGCAAGATGTTGATGTTGCTCCCCGTTAGAGCAGCAGCAGAGTGCTCTTGACAGTGTTCCCCCAGAGTCATCCTACCCTGCAACTGCCAGATGGTGCTCATATCAAGTGCACAGCCGGCACTAACCTGCTCTTCCCCAACCTACAAGAATCCCTTTAGATGAGGGGCAGAGATATTCCTTAGGGTCCTACTGATAGGAAAGGGAGAGAATTTCTCTTCTTAGTGGCTGACTTATATGCTCACAAGTAATTTCTGTAGCAGAAATAATTCTGCAAATAGTGAAAACTGTCATTTAAGACTTGTTCATCCTGACAAGCTGAATAGGAGAGAGAAGTGACTTTTGAGAATATTCATTGAGCACCATTCTTGTGCAGCAAATAAATACAGTTGGAGAGGATCTGGTAGACTGATGGGACACTGAACTTGCTCAAAAAGAAGATCCAGTGCCTGAAGCAGTAATACTTCAAATTCTGTGTTTATGCTGCACTTGGAAGGACATGACTACAGAAGAGTGAATTGAGAAAATAAGGCATGAGTTGTTGAGACCTTCTATGTCTAAAGAGAGCTAAGGCTTCAAAAATAATTTTGAGAAAACTTGAAAAAAATTCTGAAAGAGAAGAGAACTCTCAGGAAAAAACAAAATACCGAGCTGATGCATTTCTCTTGAAAAATAAATCGTCGATTTCACTCTTGCAGAAACAATAACTTACTTCTATTTTTTAGGGTATTTTTTGCCATGTAGAAATAGTTCTAAATAAGGGTATTTAAAACTTCTATTTAACATCATCTGGTGTTTGAGATTTACCATAGGACTGGACCCTAGTAGTCCATAACATGTCTTGTCTGAATTTATGCAAAGATTTACCACCAGAATAGGCTACTGATAATTTTAAATAGATTATTTGTAGTTGATTAACAGTCTTGAAAAAAATCAGGAAACATTATCAGTCAGTATTACAGCCTGAACAAACTAATTTTATTGAATTGTTTAATTCCTAGAAACACAGAATTGTTATTTTTAATCTGTCTACATGGGGTAAAAACCCAAAAATATGGAGGTGCAAAGCATTATGTTACTATAAATCTACACCCATTTACCTCAGCTAAAAATCTAGCCTGGTGGTAGTGTATGTGAATGACTATGAATTACTGAATGACTTTTACCTATGTAAACAGTTCATGTCCTGTCCAAAATTATTTCCAAATTATTTTCCAAATTATTTATTTGGTCCCCAAATAAATCGTATTTATACACGTGACCAAAGTTCATAACATGTTTATAAACATGTCATCATTGGGCTCTAGCCTTTTCAAATAAATGTTTAGGAGATCAAAAATTTCCTCAAATAAATATGCAGGAAAGCAAATAAGAAAGAGACCAAATGAAGTTAATGTAAATGTTTGTCATTACTTACCCACATATGCCTGAAGCATCTTTTTTGCTTAGACTGCACATATGCAAAGCAAAAATGTATATATTTTCCACCCTTTATTTCTAGACTTTTGCATATTAGAAATGTTATAACTCTGAGACCAATTTAAAAATACGTTTGCAAATTACTTCTAGCTGCTTCCTCAATTAAAATTAATTTTTATCTGTAGAATGGATTTCTTCAACTGCTTTTTTCTCTCCCTCCAGCACAAGTGGATCCTATTTCCTCTAATACTTTGTCATTTGTTTCCATCCTTGTGCTACAGTCTTTCCTTCTCCTGCTGTATCAGTAGTGCCAATATGACTACTTATGGGACTGCTGTATAGGTCAGGAAGTAGTCAGTTTTGTCACCTAAGGAAATGTAGCATCTAATTGCATCCAATCTGTTTCACTTTCACATTAGCACATGCATGAATCTGCTGAGGCAACACAGAAGTAGGAAGTCTATGAAATGATTTCTTGCACTTGCTCTTATGTTTACTCAGTAAGTAGTGCAGTGATTGTAAGTTTTCTGTCTTCTGTTGAGTTAGTTTTGGTTTTTTTTTTTCAATATTGCATTGTGACACAATGTCAAAGAAAGAAAATTAATAAAACTTGTGATGGCAAAATCTAAACCCGTATTGGAAAAGTTTCTACATGAAATTCTTGGTTTTTTCCTACTTCTTCTTGATTTTGAGATGCATTTTCATGAAATTTTTATTCATAGATTTTTAAATAATAAAAATTGAGTTAAAAATGCGCTACATTCAAATACAAATGAAAGAAGTCTCTGAGTTTTTTGGAAAGAAAACTAAGTTCTGTGTTTGAATGAGAGGTGTCACTTTTTTGTTTAAAAAGCCTTCTTCTCTTTCCTACTGGTTAATGTTCCTTATGTCCAGGTACAGCACATTTCTTGATCAGATTTTGAAACATACACTTAGTATAAGTTACTTTAGAGCATGTTATTGGAGCTATTTCTTCCCTTTGGCTAATGGCCCAGAAGAAGATAATAAATCATTCACTTATTCTGCAGAAGGGGAAAAAAACAAATCAATGTTTAAAACATCCATGGTCAGCTTTAGTCAGAACAACTAAACCCTACAGTGACAAAATATCGATGATGTCAGCAGTAAATGCTAAGTATTGTGAACTGTCTTGCAGCTTGTTGTAAAAGATGAAGAAATGTTTTTGAGAATTAAGTTGCAAACTCTAGTTGTTTTTGGACTCTAAGAGCAATGCGAGATTCATCTTTAAAAGCCAATGCCAGAGTATGCAATGAACTTTTTTACAAGTCCTGGGATTTTGTTTCTTCTGAAGGCTACTGGTGAGGAGAACACGTTACTGTGCCGCAGCCACTACAAAAGCAATGATTAGACATTTTTATGTGCATGTATTATGAGAACCGAATTCATAAAGCATTTAATGTATTTTTTCATTTCTGTTGTTGGATTTCAGCAAGTAAACACACTGAAAGACAGGTATGTAATTACAACAGCTGTGCCAGTTTCATATTCACTTATTGGGTATAGAGGCTTGAGAAGAAAACACATTCACATGCCACCCATTACAGTGATCCATACTGCATGTAGTTCCTGTGTCAACAGGCAGGGAATGATGCCCCAGACTGTTTTTTTCAAGATATCTTCTTATTAAAGGGATAGCCCTATGTACTTCTTCAGGGGCAAACATATCAGCAATTAATCAGGTCAATTTCATGCCATTGATTATGTCTGGAGATTCGATGTAGAAGAAAAAAACACTGTTTAAAATAAAAATTCTAAACAGTAATAGCATTACTTGGGGAGATAAAGACAAGACATAAACTTCAAGGAGTGATCGTTTCTATAAGGCAAGATGAATCACCATTATCTGATGTACATCTAGGGACAAGGGTATGCTGCTAGGGAAGGAGGAACTAGGTGATATTTTTCTTATCTCAAGATTTTGCGATCACATGAACACTCAACCTACTAAACAAAATAAAATATCCCTAGTAGGTTAATAATATCAAATAGAGCAATTAATCACACATATGTTCATTTCACACAGTAACTGAAGAGCTTTGGATTACTTACCCTACAGAAAAATACATCAAAACTGAGATGAACCAGTGACTGATATGTTAAATGTGCAGCATGAGGAAAGCTGCTCCTCAAAGCAATTTTAGGCTTGCAAGAAACATGTGTCTTTGATTCAGGTGCAGGGCTGAAAGTGCACCAGGAAATGACCAAGGGAAGATCAAAATCTACCCTGGGTGAAGCAAAACCACAGACTGGGTTAGAGGAGGGAGAATGTGATTCTTGTAATCTGCTGTTCAGTTTTAGATAAGAGAGGGTTTTTGTTCGGAGTGGGAAGTACATCAGCAGAAGAGGATCACTGTTACACCTTACGCCGGCATTAATCTGACGGATATTGGGAATCTGAGTAGCAAGAAAAGAGTGAGTTGCTCTGGAAAAAGTCTGAATTCATATGGAAGGAGGGGAGTAACATAACTGAAATTGGAAAGCAAGGGGAATGATGTTGGTAGGGCTGTGCTATGCTGCTAGTTTTCAGGCTGTTAGATTTTCAGGTAAAACAGAATGACATTCTTCTTGTTAAAAATATTTTACTCCTGAACTAGTTTAATTGATTGGAAATAAAGTGAGATATTCAGTTCTTTCAAGATTTAATAAGCAAGGAGGGAAAACGAGACTTTGTTTTGAACCTAGCTGTCAAACCCTCTATCCCTGCGCAATACAGGATTTGAGGTGATATAGACAAACCTGTTAATTAATAAATACAGTCTCTGGAAGTAATTGTTGTTCCTACCTAAATGGAGGGTGTATCCCCACAATGATCTTCACATTTTGGATTCTGAAACATTGCCTTCCAATCACTTCCCAAGACATCTTTGAAAAGTTCTATTTTTACCCCAAGTATTTGCAACCTCTGGATTTCTCATGGAACATTCTGATAATATTTTGGGAAGAGGAACATTTCAGAAATAGAGCAATGATGAGAAGATAAAATACGATATTGCAAATTGAGCTAAATAGGACTCAGTGACTGAAAAAGATTATTGTATTTCGGACTTTTACCAATATAGAGGTAAATACGTTTATGTATAATATCTATATCAATATTGGGGGTGTGTAGAATCTGGATATGGCAAAGAAATCACGTTTGTTGATGCTTCTGAAGGTGGATAAATCATTCGCTATGCTCAGTTTCTTTGGTTTTAATAGAAATTTTATATTTTCTCCAAGACAAAAATAACAAAATATTTTCTGTTCAGAATGTGATTTTTTTGTCAACTTCTGATTAAAAGGGAATAGCAAAATAAAAGGAACTGAACTTTCTGCTTGTATGGATTATATGGCATGCTAGAACATGTTTTCAGTGGTGTTAGTTGCATACTAGAAGGCCTGGGTTATTTGAAAAGTAGTTAATTCAAATAACTAATTAATATGCAGTCTTACCAGGTGGTAAGCCCTCAATCATATACTAGTAGATAGTATAGCTTGAAAATGTTAACATTAATAGAAAGAAACTGGAAGCCCATTTTGCAGGAAATGATGTATAAGATTATATAATAATACCCCTGATAAATAGTAATAATATGGATAAGTGATTTTATCTCTTCCCAAAGAATGTGTAATAATTAATGAAGTGGGACCTGGGCAACCACGAATAGATGCTGCTCTGTTCTGTCCCTGTCTTGTTGGAAGTCATTCCATAGATTCCATAGCCAGACTTCCAGTAAATTCAGTGTAGCTTTTTATGGAGTAATGATGGTGCTGTATAACCTGGACTGATGATGAATATTTGTCTCTCTCAGTCTGCTTTGTTTTTCTTTAAGTGGTGTGATTTGGTTAATGTTTGAGTAACAGGGAAGAAAGGAGAAGAACCTACTTTGGTGTTAATGTCCTCCAAAACACATTGAAAGCAGAAAAATGTCCTGAATTCCCATAATTTTAATTTCATTGATCCATAGTTGAGCTACTTAAGACCACCAGAACATGCCCTGGCAAAACCTTTATATTTTTCTACTATAAACTGAGCATAAATTCAGTAGTAGATGACAGATTACTTCATATACCATGCAAGCAAGCCTAGACAATAGCTTTAGCCATGACTGATTGCCTTGCTGTAACCCACTTTATGTTAAATGTATTCTTGCTGTTCAATTCAGCAACTGTAATTTTGTTCTTCTGCACGGCTCAGCCCTCTGTGGACTAACCAGGTTCCTTCAGTAATGATTTCTTTTCTATTGTATTGTTTTCTGCATAATCAAGTTGGTAGGTAGGGGTTTAGGTGACACAGCCATCTGTCAAGTTCATTTGCTCTGAAAATGCAAGAAATAATGGCCTCTACAACTTGGGGCTATCTATTATAAAGGAAGGATATCAGCTTTTACCCTGCTCCATCTTCTCGTCTCTTCAAATTATCATTTTTTCTACTTTCTATATCAAATACATAAGGTTCTCTTGACATGACTGATTGGTGAAAAAGAAAGCTATCACATGTCCACCTTGTATTGCAATTTATGCAAGCAATCCAATTAAGGAGAATCAGCTAACATCCAGACTAATGTGCCTGTCGTGAAACTAAAGAGACTGCTACAGACTGCTCCACTCAAGTGTTATCATTGCTGGTTCTCTGACATGTTAACTGCTTCCTCCTTGAAGTTTGCATAATGTGTAAATGTAAGGGAGTTTGCATGCCACAAAGGAAAGGGAAAACACTTACTCATTTTTCCTCCTCTAAAATAAAATGCTCAAAATAATTCTTATAAGAAGCCTTTATCAAATTATATCTGCATGCTGAAATGACATGTACTTGGTGGGGAAAGACTTAAAAAGCTGCCTATGTGTTCTCAGCCTTTTTCAGATATAGTGGAAGCAGGCTGCGATAATCCAGGAATGATCGCACTTTTCTGGATGTTTGTGGAGGGGGAGAGAGTTGTTCATACAGCAAAATAACCTATATCTCAAATGATGCCAGTAGAGCTGGAAAAATGTTCATTGCTGTAGGTCAGAGGCATCTTTATTTTAGAACTATTAGTGACCCTACAAAAATGCAGAATGACCAACTGCTCCTACTCAGCTTGGAACTCCAGCTGCCTGGTTAGAAATAAAACCACTTCTGTATGACATTGAATGGAATTTTCTACTTTAATGAAAACATAATTATTAAGAGGAATGTCACATTTTTATCGCACTTTTACCAAACTAATTCCCCCATCATCTGCCTCCCAGGACCAGTGATGTGAGATAAGACTGTCTGCTGGATGAGAGATTCCCAAAAAGGGAAAAACTGCTGTTGTTCACAGCAAGTTAAATAATGAACCTGAACAGCAGGTGTAAAAGTGATAAACTCATTAATGAAATTAGTTAGCATTAGTAGCCACCTACTGAATATTTCCAAAACATCAAGTCAGTCTTAAAGTGGATGTGAAAATCAGACAAAACAACAAAACAGAAAGATTGTAAAGAAGCTATTCTGCATTCTATTTCTGCCCCATGGTGCAAAACTCAATTACCATTGTATTGGGGCTGTGTAATGCATTTCATGCAGAACTGAAAATGGTCCTTCAGTCTTTTCCATGGGGTTCTTTAAACTGTGCTCTGACTGCCATTGTCACAGAACTTGGGCATAAAAAGTCATGCTGATCCCACAAAGAATTAATTGTTCTACCCAAGCTTACATCTATTGCAAGTTTTGTATGCTGTTTTATCATAGAATAAAATTTTCTGGTGCAGATAAGTATACTGCTTCTTCCTGGGGTCAGATTTTAAGCATTCATGAGACTCGAACACTACATATTGTGTAGTGTATTTATAATCAATTGCAAATGAGATTTTAACATTTGAGCGAACTATTATTAACCTAACCTGTTGAAATATGTTCTAGATCCATGTTGAACTTCTGAATTTTCAGGAAAATTCTTTTTGTACCAGCCACAGCAACTCAGATATGTTGTTATTTTTCTGGAAATCATTACCACCGGTTGGGCAAAAAGGCAGGTGCCTGATTTAGTGCCTGTGTTCAGGGTTTTGAGTTATAATTGATCTCACAGAATATGAGATAGCCAAAGTGAGATCATGGTTGGAAAGTGATTGTCCGCTATCTCAGAGTAAAATAAACAAATCTGGGAACAGAAAAGCAGTACTAGCACCACCAGAAAGTATGTGTAAGTATTTCAAATATCCCCTGAGCCATTTTTGCCTGCAATTTATGTGTAAACATTTTAAAAGGTGGCTGCTTATGCTATTTATAGGCTGCATTGCGCTATTCCTATTGGTCAGAATTTCTAGTTGATGTCATCTCAAATTTTACACCTTATGCTTCAAGTATTTGGAGAAAAACAACATGTAAGCTAAAATGAAAATAATGATTTTAATTCGAGAATTGTTGTCCTCATCTTTTTTTTTATGTGCTATGAAGCATACACATGCACACTCAGACACTGCTCTCATCTAGTAGAGTTATACTTAGTTAAACCCAAATTAGCTGTGGACAGATGCATCTCCAGTTGGAATTTCTTGGCCTTATATAATAAAAAAGCTTAAAAAGAGAGGAAATAGACTGGGGCTTAACAAGTAAGAACTGAATCTGGGCTAGAACTGCCCCATAAAAATAGAATTGGATGTTAATGTACTGCAAAGAAACTTGCAATGGCTGCAGAACAAAAAATAATTTACATATTGAGTGTGTAATGCAGTTCACGCTAGAGTGACTGGCAGATATGCTTGCACTGGGGATATTGAAGAAGCAGGAATAGCTAGTTGAAGAAACAATAAATGAAAGACAAAATTTAATTCTGGAGAGTTATCTAGGAGTTAATTGTTTAGGATGAGTTGTTTCAGAGTAGGTGGTAGAGTTCTACACTGCAGAAAACATGATGCCTGAGGATCAGCAAGCAGCTGAGGACAAGCACTCGCACCATCACCACTTTGCCTTAAGCTGCTCAGGTGGATATACTGACAGGGTCAGATGAAAGGACTGGAAGTAGGACCAGCAATTTTAAGAGGGTTTTTGAAGCAACAGTGAAACAGGCATGCATATGTGGATGGAGGTTGTCCAGAAACATTGGTGGCTTTCCATTCTCTGTGAAGACAATCCTTTCCTTGATTTCAGTGACCATAAAGCTCAGCCTGGCTGTTCAGGCTATTTATATATTCACAGGCAAAACTCTACACTTAATCTCAGACTTTTACTTTCCAGAGTATTAGATGAACGTTGTTGAAAGTTGCAGATGCTTGATCTGGCTTTTTTATATGAAATCATTCCAAAGCCTTTTCTCTCTGTTAAATGCAGAATTTGATTTAATCATGCATGTCATAAAAATATGGGATATACCATGAGAATGAGTAACCACAGTGAAAGAAACAGTTTTTTTGAATTTTATGACTTAAAACTGGTTTATGTTGCTATTAATGTTTAATTTGGATTTCAGTGCACCATTATTTTCTCAGTATTTGCTAAAGTAATTTATTGAGATATCTAGTTTATTAGGTGCCAGACAAAGTTTTTACTGTGATTGGTACTCCAAAAAATTGAGGAACAGAAATTCAAGTGCGGAATTTCTGAGAAAGTGTTAAAATTCTTCCTGGAAAACCAGACTTTTTTAGTTGAGTATGTGCATTCTTTTATTACTTCTGAAACTACTATTTGCATAGTGTATTTAATTGCAAAAAACCCCAGGCTTAATCTATACAATTTTTAAAATTTATTTTTGCTGATTATAACTGTTAACTAAAAGAAATTCAGCAGAGTAAGATAAACCCTCCCACTTAGTAAATGCATGGTTGCACATTGGGGAGATATCCCTAGCACACAGAACAGAGCTTCACAGCCAAGTTCTGACTCTTAGTTTTATGAATTTTAAGAAGTTTTAACAGAGAATTTAAAAGGTTATGATAACTGTGTTCTGTGGCCAGCTGCTATCATTTAATGTATCAAAATCTAACATCTCTTTTGTTTTTAGATAAAATACATACATTTTTATCCTGGTATTTCTAAAAGCTTTTACTAAGTACAACCTGAAATGTTTAATACAGGTATGACGTTCTATGTGCATGCTGACCAGTGCATACATATCTGTTCCCAAAATCTTACAAAGCAATTATGAACATTGTAAGAATTCATCCCATTTATAACAATAGAAATTCTGTAGCCATTATTATATTTTCCGTTAGCAAATACAAAGCTGATATATGCTAATAGCATACTTTCAATGGTATAATTACCACAGATCACTTTGATGTCCCATTAGAATTTTTTTGAGTGAATGGATGTAGCCCAAGGTAGACAGTAATAAGAAAGTTTGGCCACATAAAACATATAGTCTGAAAAAATTAAGCTCAGATAGACCTCTGTCCAGTGGACAGAAAACACTGTTGTTATTCTTCCTTCATAATACATTTGTGCTCAGAAGGATGCTTAGGGCCTGTGGGACAAATGAACTTTCTGGGTGAGAACCAGGTGTTATGCTTCATAGAATAAAAAGCATTTTTTTCTGTGAAAAAGTATTTATATGGAAACATATTTTTCTATAATGAAATAAAAACATATTTTTAAATATTTTCTCTTAAAAATGATTGAAATATTTTGACTCAGAGCTATTTTTATAATAATGTGATATGACATAAAATAAATATAATTAAATAAAAATAATATAAAAATGGCAAATTTCACATTCAGATTAATGATATTTCAACATCTGGTTTAATTTCTTTTCTTTTAAATGCAGAGCGTCATGAAGAAAATTATTTCCATGAAACACAATCTTTCAATGAATTTGTAAATAAGAGTTAGAAACTTTGCTTTTTGGTTTTAAATTTTCATAAAATCTCAAAAGGGAAAAGTTTGTCATTTTTAACACACTAGTTCAAGAATTTTTTTTCTAAGTGTATATTGTGGGAAAGAATAATTTTGACCAGCTCTGTTTGAAACTTGGGACCTTCTGGTTGCTGTTCTTTGTGTAAAAATAATTTCTAGTCATAGTAATCTGTGGTTGTTTATGTAAGACCTCCCCCCAAGGGAAATTTTCTCAGTAGGTTTTAGAACTATTTTCTGAACAGCATATGTGTGGGCTTTTGTAAAGTTTTGACATTTCAGGACTGATAGTCCACTGTTTTTTTAAATAGAAGGTTAAATTTATTGACAGACGCTGAATGTAGTTCAGCATGCTCTTCTACTTGAGCAGGAAGATATTAATGGTCACTGAGTAGGTGACATGTTGCTTCTGTGGAAGACTGCTCCTGGCTCTGTTGACTTCAAAATTCAAGAAGAAGCAGAAGACGGGATCTGCTACCTGTCCCAGGAAGCTGCGGCTTTCTGCCCTACTGTCTTCAAGAGAATATCTATCTGTGGGAGGTTTCTGGATCTAGTTGTAAATGTATCACCTCAGCTGTGATTTGTTGGCATCTCAGAAACTCAGAATCTGAGGTATTTCCATGTTTGGTGCTGGAACACTATTCCCATGTATAAAGGCAGCAATGTTATAAAGTCTTTCAGGTTTATAAAAAGGACGTTTGAATCTCACCTGGCATTATTTCCACTTACAAAATTACAAATTTCAGTGAACTATGATCAGTCAACAGAAACACAAACTGGTAACTGGAAGTGATCTGCCAGCTTCCCTTCTGATAACTTCACTGCTGAGCCAAGTGTTACTGCCCAAATCCATGGGTCAGTCCTCTTCCGTGTTGTAGACTGGATGTAGAAATAGAACATGCTCAGTGCAATTGGTGTTTAGGGTATAATTAACAGAGAGCAAATTTTGGAGATTTAAACAACAGACTTCTAGAAACCCAATGAAGACGTCTTTTTGTGACATCAAGAAGTGGGTAATTTTGAGAACAGTAAAAGACATTTCTCTGGAAAGTCCAGCCACTCTCAGTTAAAGATGTTAAATTCATAAAATAAACAGAAATTACAAAAAAAAACCCCAAACCCACAGAACAAATTTTGAAGAACTATTGTAAAATTTTCATTGAGTTGTTCTACGAAAATTCATCTAATGCAGAATAAGCATGGTGGAAAATAATTACACTTAAATTCAACAGTATCAAAAAATTAAAGCAATCATGTTATGGAATTTTACTGACTTAATTGCTAGTTCGGCATGTATGTGCATGACAGCTTGGATCCTGTAAGTAAAAATAAATAGATCTCAAACCTATACAGTAAATTTAATATAAATTTCCCCTTCCTTTCATGTCGCAGCCTCTGTATACCACCTTTTCTTTTTCTTTAATTGTAACAGACTTATGTTTCTCCTCAGTATTTTATCTTCTGAAGCAGTCTTTAATCTTTCTTTCTACAACAAGGGTAACTGTAAACAGTATTTTATAAATTACAGTTTTATAGAAAATGCAATAGTAAGAAAGGCAGAAGACTTAAATTTCGTAAACCTCTGCGTAAAAATAACGTTCTGCCATCACTGATGGTTATTAAAGGTCCTGGCTCAAAACCCTACCTGTGATAAGATAATATCCTAATCTAAGCCACTTCTTATTGTTCTGTGTGGGTTTTTTGTGAGATAATTGTTTTCTATGGCTTGACTCTTAAAATGTAATATTATCTTGATGTCACTATTTATAATCTTCCAGCTGAACGCTGGATCAAAACAGTGAATTTCAGACATTGATCAGGAAATGTTAGTCCGCTGACACCATAACAAAAAAAAACCCAAATACTTCACTCTCAGTGTCCCCTTTCAGATAAAATTCACCTTAATTTAAAGGAAATTTTGCGAGAATAACGAACAATACTGCATGCAAGGTTGGTTGTCAGGCATTTCTTTTTAAAATACACCTTTTGTTTTCCTTTAATTTTAACATAGATTCTTTGCTCTGAAGTTTCCCATACCATGTGCCTGATTTTTCCCTGATTTCTTTTTATTTCAACTGAGTTTGCCAGTTTTTTTGTCACTGTTAAAAATTACCCAGCTCCTTCCTTTCAGATATTTCACCAGCTTTGCATTTTGGAAAATAGCTTCACTGCAAACTCAGCTTGAATTAGCTGTATTTGGATAAGCTATCATAAATAGCAACGTGTTTTAAATCTTGAACAAATTGAATTTTGCATATGCTGAATATATACTCATTTAGGTTAAAAACATACCATTTGATCATATAATATACTGCCTCCCACAGCTTGGAGTGTTGAGCATATTGTGCATAAAATATTCCTACAGAATGACCTTATAGTTTTGCTGCTGGTGACTGTGGGGTGCTAATGGAAAACAGAACCGAGTTCAGGAAATGTGCTCATCTGTTCTATCAGGATATGGCCTCCTAAACCATGAGAGAGGGGAGAAGACTGAGAAGAGGAGGATGGAACACCTAGGAAGAGAAGAAAAAATTGACTGGAGTTTGAAAGGAGATAGGCCACAGAAATAAGAGGCAACACTGAGGGAAAAATGAGACTGAGAATGGAAATGTTTGGATCCGGGACATAAGGGGCATAGAGTAGGGAAAGGGAAATTAAATGCAAGGCACTTACTAGAGAATGCTGAGATCTAATAGCTGGGCAAAAGAGGCAATGACTGCTTGTTTAAAGTGAACGATGTGAGAAGGCATGTAGTATTAGATGGTGGTGGTAAAATTTAGGAGAAAACTGAATGAAATAGAAAGAAAATCTGAAGAATGGAAGGAAAATCATATCTGAAAAGGAACTAAGAACTAAGGTAGATAAGATATAAGCATGGGCAAAATGAGTTTAGTAAAGACAAATGAAAAAGTAAAGTATAGGGAAGAACAAAGAAAGTTACTAATGTCTAGTTTCTTCGAAATCTTGGAAAAGCATAGTTATTCTTATCATATAATCCACCAATAAAATTTTGAAGTGTAACTATCAGTTAATCTATTAAACCAAGAGACCAGTCTGTACTGTGAACTTAAACATTTCTGCTAGCAGATCACTTTAGGTGCTTTTCTTGGTTTAAATCTAGGAAATTGCCCAGAGGATGCTAAAGTGAGATCTCCCAGTTCTGATACTCTCTAGTCCTCGAGTTGTTAGCCAAAAATTACGCACAACAGAAGTAATGTGGGGGTTTATCTGTGTGTAGCAACCATAGATACTTCATAATAAACATAAAGGCTTTTTATGTACCATCAATTATGGAATGATTTTGCCAAACTGTGTTATCATAGACCTCTCTTTCCATTCTGCATTCTCTATTGCTCATGCACCTTATGGTGTATATTGCTTTTCCAAGACAAGGTTCAAATTAATTTTTCTTTTCTAGAAGATCAGGTCTACAAAATATGTAGAAAAGTTACTAAAAACAAGGACTGTATGACTCTGTATGGTTCATATGTAGCTTTTATATTTAAATGGAAAGTTGTCTTTATCCTGATAGTTACATGTTCATGATAAATATGAAAAATGCATTGGCACAGAGATTTTTGTGAATGTTATCATAGTAATCGTGGCAAGAGAACCTAATCTAAGCCTAGAAAAGATCCAATAGGTCACAATGGATGTGTGTGGGAGAGAAATGTTTGCTGTGAACACATTGACAGATTTTTATTTTATATAGAACAGAAGAAAAATGCAATTCTGATTGTAGGGCCCCTGAGAATATCTATTTTCATTCACTGAGAAAAATCAATATCTTTTTTTGGAAGGATTAAGACATAGAATATCATCATTTTTTGTAAAACAGGGTTGTTACACCGTGAAAACATGCCAAAAAGTCTTGGGGAGAGAGGCAGAATCTATTAAGAAAAACATTCATTTCTCTTTATTATTGGCCTAACTCCCATAGAAAAAGATGCAAAATTGTCAAATTATTTTATTTTCCTCACAAATTTACTGGAAGTTGGGTCATACCCAAGTAATCCAGTAATGTCCCACCTGTAGAGCATTAATATAGAGCAGAGAACAGCAGATTTATGACTTGTTCCAAAGACAAGCATGAAACTATATCTTTTCCTCTTACTGAGAGGGCCTCCGCATGAGATGAACTAATACATTATTGTAGCCTAACATACTTGTTAGCTATTTTCCTTTCCTGAATTAAAAAATTGAATTATATACACTCAGTCTAGTTACTGAACCTGTAAAGTTTATTAAAGTTTATCGACCATGTGTATACACTTCAGGATTTAGGTTCAATTGCTTCTTTCAAGCTGGAACATTGAATTAAGATGCAGTGCCTTGCTGTGGCTCTCATGGTCTCCAACTGAGCTACAGGTAGCAAAAGTCTCCTTCAATTAGACATAATCATCACTCACAGTCAATAATTGTGCTAAAGGCTGCTTTCAAATCTGTGAGGGATTCGCATTTAATGTACTGATTCAGCTTGTCTGAGCCAAATTCACTGTGTACTGAAACCAAAGCAATTTAGTTCTTGCCTACGGCCCTTTTGGCAGTTCATCTAGTACTGAGCACTGTAAGGACTGTGAGATACAATTTAATCTGAGACATCTGTGCACAGACAGGACCTTTTCTGTAACAGAGAAAGACTAAGTAATGGCTAAGCTGTAGTTTTATGTGAAGAACCAAGTCTTATCTCTCCTCTGAAAAATAAAGCATTTAAGATATAGTAGAAATCCAAACCGAAAAAAAAAAGGAAAAAAAGAAAGAAAAAAAAGGAGTTAAAAAAATCCTTGGATTTATGAAATGCACGCTGAGGCTACTAACAGCTTTCCCTGCTCCTAACCACATAAAGCACTTGAGACGTGATCCTTGGATTAACCATTTAAAGATATTATACTTATCGTCAGCTGCAGCTGACTGTAAAGATCTTTATTAAATATGAGAGAGAGAAGGCTCACCGCTTGTGATTTTTGTGCAAATACCAAAATTTCCTTTGTATATATTTTTTCTGGCTCATGGTCCTACTGAACAAATAGCTCTACTATTTATCTCCTATAACATTCTGCCTCCAAAAAGGCTTTCTGTTTCCAGGAAGGGCTTAAAAGTCCTGTAGTTGCCACACATAATATTGCATAGGAAGTTTTAATGATATTGAACCAAGAGCTGAGAGGGGCTGTCAAGTTTTACTGACTTAAACAATGTTTTCACTGTGACTTTGCACTCAAACATTCTGTGATTTCTACTTGCCATTTTTTCTGAAATAATGGAAAAGCTTGCTATAATGAATGAGCCACTCTTGGATGTCTCTTAAAAAACAGTTTCAAACCACTTTTGTTTACATGAAAGCGAGAAATAGAGCAAGCTGGAAAGGTGAAGACAGATCTATGTAATCCATTAATCATACAGATACTGCCTTTTGTCAAAAATCCTGCTTGTATGAAGCAGGAATCACACACAACAGCCTTCCTTGGCTGATATCTGTTTAGCAAAAATACGACTAGGAAGGTAAAGCCCTATCACAGAAACCCGAAAGCATGAAGTATAAAAGCTTGGCTGTGGAATCTAATTATGATAAAACACATCACTCTGAGTTATAAGTTTGAGGGGGCAGTTGAAGCCTCTACTGCCATTAACAGAGTGCCGGTGAAACCCATCTGCAATTACTTTAAGTCAGGCTATATATATATATATAACTTTCAAAAGCTGTAACAAAAAATTCGAGACTGGTCTAGTGGGACACATCCCTGCCCATCTCAGGGGGTTTGGAACTAGATGATCTTTAAGGTCCCTTCTGACCCAAACTATTCTGTGCTTCTATGATCTGCATTTTTGGTCAAGTTATGATGCATTGAATGGAATATGCAGTAATCAGGATTTCCTTTATTTCTTGTAACAATCACATCAGTCCATTGGCATGTTCACGTATTATTTTGAGGTGAATTAATGAATTATGAGTCCCTGCAGTACCTAGGCACCTAACTTAGGTTTGTGAACAGATTTAATTGCAAGGATAGAATCCTGTGACATCTGGGATTGCATCTGCATACTTACCAACATAAACCATTAAATTCAGAAGAATGTTCATAATAGATGATTGCTATATGCAAATGACAGCAGCAGTCCACCATGTAGATCCAGAATATTTTGGTTGAAGGTCTTCACTATCAACCTTCAGAATTTTGCTTGCTTTGCACTTTGCCTCAGTCAGTCTCTGAATTTTGCACTCCTGACAGCTTAAATGTCCAGTTCAAGAGAAGGAACAAAGAAAGACTTCATCATGAATATGCTGCCTGCAGCTGTATTCTATGTTGAGAAGTGAAGTCCTGGAAGCTAATAGTGAGTGCAGCTGCAGATGGACATTTTACGTGTAGGTGCCTTTATCATAGCAGTCTTGTGCACTTACCAGAAAGAGAAAAATACACACTCCATAGATACATAAAATGTTTGTGTCCCTTTGTCAGGTCTGTACCTTAGCTCCTTGTGGCAGGCACTGACTTTTTGTTCTTTATGCTAGCTGACAGTTAGATAAAGGACACTTTATTCATGGCTAGACCTGCTACATATTAAATACATATACTGATCTTGCTATTTGTTTTGATTACATTACAAATTTCCTACAAGGAGAGCATAAAAGAACAAAAATGCTTACTTGTATCCCTTGATAAAATAAAGGCTAGAAAAGAATATATTGCTCTCTCTTTTTTGTTGTCCTTTTTTATTCTTCAGGATGGAAATAAATTAGGGACAGAGGAGAGCTTTTTAAACTCAACAATGAACAGTGTTAGCTCATGAATAAATTGCCCTGAGAAAATTCAGGTTGGAATTATAAGAGTGGCCAGAGAGTGAGAGACTCTAAGTCAGCCTTTTTAATGGTATAAGGCATAAAAATATCCCAAATCCCACCTTGGAATCATCTTGATCATAAATTTGAAAGCTGGTACAAATGCACAACATGAATGTCATACGTTATTCTACTGAAAGACTGCTTTTCACCCAGATGAACCAACACAGTCCTGCATTCCCAGAAATGAGTTCCACAAGTGCCACTCTGTGTAGCTGAAATTCCGGGAGAAGATTATTTACACCCACTAAATTAATGCAACGTTACTTAGGGGTTTCTGACTTCCTTTAGTGTTTTCTTGTAAAGGACATGGTCCTTGGTTGAACGGTATTGTACGTAAAGAATGTTTCATCATAGAGCATTATCAACTTCATTTTTCTTCATATGCTTTTTATTAATTTAACTCTGATGTGTAACCTTTAGGTAATTCACAGGGCAATTAGTGACTAGCTGGACAGATTGAGTCCCTGAGGTAAAAGTAGTAGCTCTTAATGTTTCAGCCAATCAAAGGTTTTAAACACTACATGCTAATGAAACATTTGTTACCGAAAGGTCCTTCATAAACAGCAGTCTTCTCAATTATTTTTTTTTTATTTGTGAGATTAGCCAGAAATTCTATTTTAAAGTCAAAGGACAATTTTATCAAACAATTGTTTGAGTGGTATCTATTGTATCAGACCACCTTATGGACATAAAACCAGAGATTCGTGAAACCCCTCTAGGCAGATAACTCACGTAGTCTTTCAGTTTTGGTATTGTCTTGTATTTTCAGACAGTTATTATGACTGGTATAATTTCTAACAGCTAGGTTTTACACAACTTGGCTTGGGATTGGTGACAGCCATAAGTAAAATTCAGTCATGTTCCCCTCCATGGTTTTGAATGATAACAAACTTCCAGGACTAAAGGAAATCTCACATTCATTTCACCAATTTTCCAAGTTTAGCACACCTGTATTTAGATATGGAAATCATAAATTCTTTTATACTGTTGTAAAAAAAGAAAAGATAAAAGTGGGTAAGTTCTAGGGAAAAATATTAATTGAGCAGTTTATTCAATTAATATAATTTTTTGTAGAGTAGTATGCTCAATGAATGGTATTATATCCATAACAGACCTAGTCAAATACTCAGAGGAAAAGTCACTGAATAATTAATTCAATGAAAAATGACAAAATTAACTGAATAATGTATTCTCGGAACAGTACTCAGCTCTAAAATTTTTTCTTTAAAGAGGTAGAGAAACATTTCAAGGTGTTAAAGCTTTGCCTTTTCTCCTGTTTTACTGTGAAAATCAACACAATTCTGAGTTTCATTGAACTAAAATACCTCTAATAAGAAATCTCTCAAAGCTTCTCTGAGCTTATCTTTTTTTCATATGTTCTCTAGAACTTTTCACAAAGTTTGGCAGACAGAAAAGCCTGCAATTCTCCAGAATTCATCTTCAGCCTTATGAAATGTTATGTAATCCCTTTTTTATTGGAAATATAGTCCTGTTTTTTCTTTAAATAACAAATGAACACAATATATTTTCAGATGCTTAATTATTAACACAAATCTTGACGTCCTTTTCATGATGATGGTGCATGAACAGTCCTTGCATTCCAAATGCAAAGACAAATTTAAATACAAAATCCAATGCTTTTAAAGAATCATAATTTTATTTGTTGGGTGTAAAATGGTAAAAAAAATCCGTCAAATATTCTCTTATCCAGAAAGAGAAAGAGTGATGTCAGGCAGACCCTTAGAGCTTAAGAAAGGAAAGATAGACAAGGAAGGTAGACAGGGCATGTCCCAGGCCAATAAAGGATGGTGTTAGCAGACAAATGGGTTGCAAATATTTGCTTGAAAACATTAAACAAAATCTACATGAGAAGTGACTAGTTCAATGATAATTAGCTTCATTTTTATGATGCATATAATTTCCATGATGCCACAACATCAGTGCTAACACTATCACAAAATGATAAGATGAAAGTAGTTAACCTTCAGGTTTACTCTAATTGGAATACCCTTAAATTAGAGTAAATGACACCTAACTTTAATGTGCAATAACACTCATCATTTAGGTCAGTTCTTGCTAATTTTTTTGTGCACTGTAAATATCAGTCATTTTTTACTTCTTTTATGTGTTGCAAACTATATGCTTTCTCTTTCAAACAAAATTTAATATCCAAACTTAATCTTACCTAATTTTAACTGTCCATAAATCAGAATTCTACTCTGGTCTCAGCTTTTATTATAACAAATCAAAATAAATAGAAAATGTTCCTATGCAGCTAGGATAGACTTAGTGTTCCACTCTCTGTTCCTTGTTCTAAAATTATAGGAACTTGGTCTAAAGTTCTCTCTGCTGAACATCCATTGATTGCATAAAACTCTTCTGTCCTCCAAAGCTGGTACTGCTCAGTAACTTTCCTGGAAGTCACAAGAGAGAGCTGGAGAAGGTAAACCAATTTAATTTTTCTTTGGGCCATAATGTTGGATGCTCTACTTCATGAATTAAACAAATGTGGAATAAAGTGCCTTATGTTGTCACCTGTAATGTACAAATTTTTTTTTTCACAACCATGAACTACTATCTTTTACTAGAGTGACATAACTTCCTAAAATATTAAAATTATGCCATTTGTTACAACATAAATTTTCAGATTTCTGCTATTACTTTACAGATAAGCAATTTACATTTTCAGCTGATGCCATCATTAATGTGAGGCTGGAAGGAGGATAAATATGTTCCATGTAGATATATAAAAATCTCTCCGATTTCCTTTATGAACGTCACAGAAAGATTAGCAAGTAGCTAGTTTATATCATCAGGAAAACTCAGCTGGAAGGGAAGTCTATGTTATCCAAGAGAGGTATGATGGGTGAGTGATGCTGTTATGAAAAATAATCATGCCATGACACAACACCACTGAGATATAAGAGCTGTCATTTCAATTCACACTTCTTGAATACATAAAGTGCAACTGTTAAGTAATTTAATATTATTCTGTTGTTTTGTCCTCCTGGGAGAAAAGAAAGAAATCATTAACTTAGAGCCTCTTATATGATTTTCCCTGTAAGGAACATTATTATTTCTTGAGTATTTCCATCAATACACCCATATATGTGTATATATATCTATCTATATAAATAGGCTTATGTAAGATTGGTTCTTAATATATATACATCTATATTCATAAACATAGATGTATATATATGTATATATGTATAAATTATCCTGAATCAAAAATGTGCAGGAAATTGCTATTTAGAAAATAGAAAGAAACCCCACCTCTGAATGTTGAGTTGAATGTTATTTCTGTGACTACAGGCACAGACTGCATTTTGTCGAAGGAAAAAAGCCCAAAACAAACACCTACTCTGAGCCTTGTGTTACTGAGTCCAGACTTGGGCAAAACTCGGCATTTATATGTTTAGTTTTATCTGTAGCTAAGAATATGTAACTTTTTTTTTGCTGTAGTTTTAGAAATTCTGTCAAAGCATCTGCCACTTGACAAATTCCATGTTGTCATCCTTGGACATAAAGATTTCAACACCAGGCCTGCTGAGAATAATAACTGCTTATGCACGTGTTTGAGCGTGTGATGTAAACTACGATCCTCTGTGTTCAAAGGTCTACAACGTTTGTCTAATCTGTTAGATGCTGTTCTTTCAAAAGGAGTGTATTGTAGCATCCCATAAGATACAAAAGTGATAAGATTTGAAAGACACAAAGGATTATACCTATGCCTATGCCATAACACAATGATTCCTCAGATTATCGAATGGTGAATGAACCCATATCACATCACATTGTAAGAAGAGGTCATTGGAACCAGGCACTCACTAATGGTGTTGGAAAAAAAATGCTGACTTTATTTCACATCTAAAAATTTTTTTCAAAAAGAAGCATTTAATATTAAGTAATAAAAGACAAGCTGATATGAGTATATATATCCCATTTATGTAAACTGATAAATGCATATTGTGGCCTGGTTTTGCATTTTGGAAATGAATGAGAGATTAATTAATTATTAAATATCCCTATATTTTGTATTTAAAAGGCAAAGATGTGTAAGATGTGTGCATTCACTTGAGTTTATCAGTGTGCATTGGCATATAAATGTTCAGAGTTTTCTGGAAGCATAACTGCTATGCAATAGAAATAATTTTCCAGCACATCTACCTGCAACAATGCTTTTGAAATAAAGTGTACAGGAAACTAAGTATCAGGTGTTAATGTTATCACTTGCTGAATTGTCAGTGCTTGCCCTTCATAAATCACAATGTTACTAAATCTGTCATAAGGCAGACAATACAAAAGGCTGTACTGTATCACTAGCTCAATGACAACATACTTATTAACCATGCCTATTGTTTTCCAAGCATGAGATTCTGCAACTTTAACAGAATTCAGTTGTTTAACCATTAATTAAGTACATTTCAAGATAAATTGTTGAAATCATTAGAGACCTTTGCTATGCAACGTCTTGTCTATGATTTGCATTAGAACTGCCTCCTCTTGTTATGATGAAAGCATTTCATTTATAGCAATGATCGTTACATACATTATGAAATGATTTATTGTAGTGGACAGGAAAGAAACACATGAAAATTTTACCAGAGAGTTTTGACTCATATTGGTAAGTACATAAAGATAAGAAATGTTGAGCTGCTTCTACCAAAGTAGTAACTGTTATTAGATATGGTTCCTGTTTACTTTTTCTGAAAATTACACATTCTTTTAATACTATCAAGTCTTGCAAGCAAGACGCAGGCACAATGTGTATTTTTTTATGTGAATTGCAACTCTAGGTGGTAATCTAAAGACTGTTTGCGAAGGGTAGGTTTAATCTTCAAAGAATCATTCATTCTGGATATATGTCTTTATACCTCATCTTGATGGTAAATCTTGCTTGTGCAGCATCCTGATGTGCCTTGTATCTTCCACACATGTACTTCCAAAGGTGGAATTGAAAAACAATGAATTCAATGGTAAATCAAAGCATACTACATATTTTAGGTTTCTTATGAGCCTGCTTAATCAACAATTTAGATAACTTAAACAGAAATCTTTTATTAGTATAAATCATGCCTTCTTTCCCATCAATCTATGCCTAAATTAAAGTTTCAACACCATGTATTTAATAAAATCATGACTGATTAACATTACTCATCAAATAATTGTTTCCTTCCTTAATTTTACCTCTGTGTTTGCTCATGTAATCCCTCTAAAGTTTGACTATTTCCTTGAAAAATGTACCTTCACTACAGAATTAATACAGAATTAGCTTTTTTATGGTGCAAAAATTTTGTTCTCTATACTCTTATAACTGGAGGCTCAGTGAGAAGACTGTAAGTGTAAATATTCTTGCTCTGTATGTGTAAAAAGCCTAAGCAAGACACACTTTCTGATTCTGAGCTTTCTTCCCTACCCTCTAGTGTCTCTTGGAAAGCTGGCAGCTAGGCTATATTATGGTGACTACCGTGCTTGTCTGGGATATCAGTCACTATTTGTATTTTCTAACACAGCTGGAAATGTCTTGCTTGTCTGATAAGTTCTTAAAGCATCCTTTGCTGATTTCTCAGCACCAGCATCTGAGTTAAAGTTGATGATAGTAATATTAAAGATACAGAAATACGCTCAATTTCCTGTGAAACAAGATATATTTTGAACTAAGAAATCTGGTGATAGAAAAAGAAGACTCACTATCACATCTAATTAGTGTATCAACAATTTTACATCACTGGTTTAGTTATTATTCTGCTTTCTTTACACTTTCTTTGTAGGATTGGCTTTGGACAGTCTATCCATGTAATAAACTAACAGGAAAGTAAAAAATCATAAGAAAAAAACCCACAATATTTTTTACATATTGTGTAAAAGTTAAGAGATGGAAACATTCAAATTCTTATATCTATTATATTCTTATTCTTATATAATATATTTATTATATAATAATATACTAAAATTCTCACACTAGCAGCATCTCAAGAAACTGAAATTCTATCATTTTTGCCTATAGATAGTGTATCTGGTATTTATGCCACAATTTGCAGCTGCTTGAATTTGAATCTCTAAAACAGGTTTAGAAAGTAGTAATTTTATATATATTTATCATAACAATATAAGCAAATACTTTCTTAGTGATTCTGAAGAGGATCACAACTTCATGTGCAAACTATTATTAATACTCTTATATTTTCTTAGGCTATTCCACATTATAACTATAAGAATAGCATATTCTTTTAGATATTTCACCTTGTAGATGCGTGCCTATTGTGAAGTAAGTTGGGAGCCTTAACTGGCAACTCAAGAAATTTCAGGGTGTACATCCAATTATTCATGTTTACATTTTGATTAAATCTCTGTGATAGATCTTACCCAGTGTGCTGAATGATATTCAGTTAAATTTGATTATTACCTCCTGCTTTACATAACATATTCCATAGTTATAAATGCACATTTATTTTGGCTTCCTAGGATTACCTTAAGATTGTCAAAAACATGTTTAGTCCATAGTTTGGGCAGAATGGGCTGTATCATATGGCTATGTCTGAATTCAGAATTTCAGTAATGAACACAAACATGTTTTAACATACAAAATATTAAGTAAAAAAAGCAACACCAAACGTAATTTCCTTCAGAACTCCTTTTTATACATAAACAGTCAGTAAAGGTAAGGTCAGTCGTACAAACTGAAATTCTAGTAGTTCAATAAATAAGTTAGTTTCATGTACTTCATACCTTATGGCAGAAAATTGTCGTAATTTCTTCTCATTTTGTGGTATCTGTCTTAATTTCTAACATTTCAATAGTGCCATAACTTTGGAAGATGTTCCCTAGCATTTAGTTAAGCTGTATACCCAGCCTATATTATTATTGAGCTCATAAAGCAAAAAAAAATATTATAAAGTCAGCTATCACCCCTTTAGGAAGGAATGTGACTTCATGCTGGGATTCATTCCACATAATAACAGGCCTTTTATTAAAGGAACATCCTGGAACACTAAGTAAACAGCAATGTACAAAAATGCCACAAGGTAAAGAATTCTCTGAAGGTTCCTCTGCAAGCAATTGAGTTGTGGAACTGGCTATCTTTATCCTTGAGACAACAGTTATTACTTTCTGAAACCCTCCAGGAATTGTCACTGGATGTTCACTAGGTATTCCTAACCTGTAAACATGGTCACTGTCCTTTGAAAGATTTTACTTCCTTGAAAAAGCTCAAATCAGTTGAACATACTCAGATTTGATCAAATGTTTGTCTGAAAACATTGTGCTTTTCTCTGCGCTAAGTAATATACCAAGGGATCCTAAATAGCATGGTGGAGGGAAAATGGATCTGGAAAGTATAAGGCAAAAGGGCACTTGCCTTACTTACAGTTAGCTGTGTTAGTATCTAAAATTAAAGTTTTACACAAAAAAAGATTACAACAATTAGGGACTTAGTTTGCATGAAGTGCTATGTCTCAGCATACATACCCTCTTGGTAAGAATTTTCTAGATTTTTTTTTGTAATCTTGCTAATGGGAAGTTTTTTGTAACCATCTAATCTGCACAGTTTAGTTACTAGAGAAATGGAAAACTATTTGTTGAATGAATAAAAATCTTAGGACACATCTTAGTACACATTAGCGATATCATCTTCTGTTTCAGAATAGAATCCATTACTAAACTATTTAATGAAAGGCAAGGATTAAGTTAAACTATGGAGGTTTATCACTGTAACTGATGTTTTTCATGCATACATTTATCTCAATGTTGTCTTTTAACTTAAGCAACTTTCTTCCCTTTTTCTTAGTTATATGTTTCTAGATAACAGTCACGCCAACTAACTCTTTCATTAGATTAAACAGGTAAGTTTTACTTTCCTCCAAAAGATTTACAATTACTCTTCTGGACTTCTGTAGCAACTACAGTTTAAGTTTCTATATGATGAACAGGACTATAAACCTTGTTATATACCTCAAGAAATTGAGGGCTAACTCTTCCTATCAGCTTTAATATAGTACTTTTAATTTCAGTTATTCAATATTATGTTTCTTGCACCAGTGGTTTAGGATTTTCTGGTTTTCTGCCTTGTCTACTGGCTATTTGATCACAGTGTTGCTGTCAGTTTCCCTACTGAAAGATTGGCCTTTTCTCTGATGTTGTGAAATGTATATGTTCTCATGGATATTGATGTTTTACTTTTTTCTTTCTTGCTATTCCTTGCTTATCACACTTAGTTACTTCATTTAGGTAATTCATTCCAATTTCTCATCCTATTTGTCTATAAACTATTCTTATGAGTCAAGGCAAATCTGCCACCAGGAAAAACGTGTATATACCCATGGATGTTCTGAATTAAGATCTCGATGACTTCCTCATGGCACCAATCCTTGATTAGTCTCTTCTTCATCATCACCTCCAACCTTCTTGTTTAGAGAATAGACACACTGAAAATTTTACAGTGAAACTGCCGAAGAATGATCACCAATTTCTTTTGTCACTGTTTGCAGAATCTTTTTCAGCTTCATGTTCAGAGCCTTTGTGACTGCTTCTGGCACATGGTAGATATTTTTGTTTGTTTGTTTGTTTGCTTGTTTGTTGTGACATATCTATCAGTTCTTTTAAATGAGAAGTTTCCTCTTTACTGCCTATTCTTCAGGTTGGTCAAGATTCACAGTTCTCTCCCTTATATCGTGCACTCCATCTGTAGATTTCTTTCCTTTCCTTTGTGCCCATGATTACTCTATGTTCAAACTCTTTTCCACCATCAGCCCTGGCTAATTTAAGCTTTCTTCTTCCGTGCTTAAGGCAATAGCAGCTCTTTTTTTCAGTGTTCTTTTATCTTCCACCTTCTATCTCTTTTTTCTCCTCTTCAGTGCAGTACACTTGTTCTTCTCTTCTACATTTGCTTTTCTACCTGCTTCTTCACAGAATAATAGAAGTGCTGGTTAGAATGGACCTATGGAGATCGTCTAGTCCCAGTCAAAGTATGCCTACTGTAATTACATTTCTAGCCAAGTTTTGAGAAATTTAAAGGGTGGAGATTCTGCTTTATCTTTGAGTACCGTTCTGCTGATCATTCTGTTTCAGTGTTATGCTTCTGTTTGCAAGGAGAATTTTTTTTTCTAGTACCCAGTCTGAACATCCCATGAGACGTGGTCATTTTTTCTTGTGATTTTCCTTGTCACTGCCGAAAAGCACCTGGCTCCATTATCCTTGTAACTGTCTCTGTAGGCTGCTCACAGATTACCTCCTTTAGCCTCCTTTACTGTAGATTAAACAAGTTGACTTTACTCAGCATCTCCTTGTAGTCTATGCCATGGTCTTATTAGTACTTTAGGATCCTAGCTGTCTTGAAAACCTACCACTAGACCCTGATGAGTTTTTCAACACCTCTTTTGCAGTAGGGTGACCAAAACTAACGGCAGTATTCCAGGTATATCATATATCATTTGCCAACGGGATGTATTGTTCAACTCCAGTTCAGTTTGGCATCCACTGTAAGCTCATGGATTTTCATCTGGGTTGATACTAAGTCTGTTGGTACACAAATTGTACTGATGCTTATTTGATACATGTACAGAACTTTGCATAGCTACTCACTGAACTTGAGGAGGTTTCTGTTGACCTAACTCTAAAGTGTCTCAAAATCAATATGGACTAAATTTCTACTGCTCTACAGTAACCCTCATCCTTGTCCCAAGTTTAGTACCATCTGCCACTTTGCCTTTAATTTTATCCATCAAGTTTTCACCTAAGTAACCGAACAAGATCTGCCCCAATATTGCTTACTGCTTATTGCCTGCTAGTTAGATATTGAGCCACTGATTTTCATCCATTGAACCTGCTTTCTAGCCAGTGTTTAGCTCATTTCTTTTCATAATTCTTTCACTTTGGCATTGTGGCCACAGGCTGCCCAAAAGCACACTCTTTCAAAGCAAAGATCTGAGCCATTTGAGTTCTCTTATGAGCTCACATAATAATGTTTTGTTGAGTAACACATAGCAAAAAGAAAAAACATGTCAGCACTTTGAGGTAGCCCTCTTTCCCAGGGAAAACAACAAACGGAGAGAAGAAAAAGACTATGTCAGTGATCATACAGTTCTTACTTTCTCTGCCAAGATCACAACCACAAAAAACCAAATGTTTTCCTCTAACACGAAAGTGATCGGAAGCTGCTAGATATTTGTGCGTTCTGTCGGATATCAATGCAGCCTGGAAGAAGGAAAAGAAAAACCTCCCCTCGAAATATTGCTTCTGATGAATTCCTACAGTTAGAGAAGCCCAACATGTTCAGAAGTCAAAACCAAATTGCATACCAGACAAGTGAAATAATTTTTAAGCTTTTGTCTTTTCAATATTGTTTCTTCCTCCCTCTCTGGCTCAGCCACGCACTCCAGTACACAGACTCACAGATGTTTGAGACAACCTGCCAGCTGCAGCTTGGAAAAGAAAATTCTGCACCAGGGTGCTTCCATCTGCCCCACCCTGACTGCAAGGATGGCAGTAGACAAAATATCTGGCAAGCAAGTTCAATGTTTCAACAGTGATTTCTAAAGCTGCACACATTATGAGGAGAGTTTATGCCTTCTGCTTAGACATGCAAGTCTTCACATTTTCACTGGCAAAGCAATCCAAAAGCTCAGAAGATAAGGCACTTTTCCTTATCAGTAAAGTTAGGTTCTACAATAATGGTTTTCACTCCATTTTGGAATCTCATTTGACTTGTAGAAGCCATCTGCTGCAGTTGTTCAAGTAGAACCCCTACTAGACTGCTCCCTCCAAAGAGATCCTTTCTCAGAGCTGACAATGCAGGTACAGCCTGGACCTTAATGATTTTAAAGTTTCGAATATTTCTGAATATATTTATTTAACATTTCAGCTTACATCGATGTGACGAATATAACCTCACACAGGTTGACTTGATAATTCTGGGCATGGTGTCATTAAGTCAATGTAAAATACATTTGCTATATTTTTTTGATACCTCTGTGTCTAGAAGTTACTGTGGTGATGTGAAGTATCTCTGAATCACAATAAGACATTGCTGAGTGCTGTTGTCCACCCTAATTGCTCTGCTATTCAAACTCATCAGAAAATAAAAGCAAGACTAGCCAATACACTCAGAACATATTCATGATGGTTTAAGAGTGTTTATTTGACATTTACGTCTCATTTAGATCTCATTTGATTTTGCCTTTAAGAGATCTTGGATCAATTAGCTTCTGTATAAGTGTGATGGAAGCCAAACTGTTTGGTGAGAGTATTATCTGAAAGCCTAGTTGTGCTGGAATCATGGAATTGCTTCTCATTTACCTTCTAATGACCCATAGGCAGTGAATTTACACTACTGTATGATTGCCTGCGTTTCACTTTAATTTTGAAAGATGCCTTGCTCTTCTTGCACCCTTGGCTTCCACAACAGTGTTTCTGTGCTACCTATTGATTTTTTTTGCACTGATTGCAATAAATTTCTTTCAGCTTGGTAAATTCATGTTGTCATTATGCATAATTTTTTTAATTGATTATATGTTTCTTATTTCATCTTTTGTGTCTGATTTTTTTTTTTTGCACAGAATTGGTGAATTCTGAGAATATAGTAGAAAATCTGTTCACATGTTTATTTGTGAGGGCATGTGAAAGCACATTTCTTTCATCAAAAATACAGTTTTTTTTAATACTCTGTCATAAAACCTCAATTCATTAATATTTTTTAATATTTTGATTGGCTTGTACATATTGTGGTTAACACCTGCATGCACAGGTGACAGACAGACTCCAACAAAATATTAAGTGTTTAATACTTAAATCCACCAATTACCTCTGTTACTGGAAGTTTTGACACTGTCTATATGTAATTGCTTAACATTGTAACTTCCCAATACAGGAAAGTTTATATCTAACTAGATTTCACATTAGGAATAGTTTTGTTTTGTTTTATTTTGGCTTGATTTTTTCCTGAAATCTTCCTGATTGTATGCAGTTAACTTCCTCAGTAAAAGAGAACTCATTTCTCTTATGAGATTCCTGCATTTCATAGCAGTGAAATCACAACAGGAAATGGAGAAATTATCTGGATCAAAGTCCAGAAGCTTTGAATTTTCTGTTTTATTTCATATAGAAAATTAGGAAACAAAGCCTTACATTATTATGATGTTAAGCTTATACATTTACAGTCTTGAAAAGCAAGAAACATGAAAGTTAAAATTGAGAATGAAATCTTGATTTCTCCCCTGCAGCAAACTCTTAATTGTGTTTATCACTGCATAATTGTGTTGTAACAATTAACTCACACATTTTTTTCTTTCTTCGAAAAAGACCCCAATTCTGCAAATACTTATTAGCTACTGGATATTTCCTGGGATCACCCACAGTGTGAAAAGTTAATGACATACATAAATCTTTATATAGTTAGATGTGAACTGACTTCAGTTAGGAGAATTTGGAAACCTAAAAAAATGCATCAAAATATTGTCGTCAGTTTTATATAACATTGCAAAACCTGAGTCTGTCTGTGTCAATACTACCACATGTTTTCAGACTTAATTTTAGAAACTTTTCTATGGTGATGAATGTCTGTAATCTGACTTTTACTTTAGTGGATCAGTTCTGGTGGTGCATCCCATGGAATGAGGCAATAACAGAACTGGAGGGAGATGGTATAGTGTGTCTAGTAGACACACTGTATGTTTAATTCTGGGGCAGTAATACTTTTTCCAGTGGCACTTTGTAGCAACAAATAAAATCCACTTAACCAGGTGACTGATTTATTTAAACAGATGTGTGTAACCATAAATATATTGATATATATTTTTAAACAGGGAACGCATCTGTAATTTCCACAACTCTAGCGTTTGAACTTGCATATTACTTTATTCCATTTATTTTTTTATTTTTACCATATTTTGCAATTGTGTTTACTTTCAATACATTAGCAGTCCTTTCAAAATTCTGGTAAAGTAGCAAGGATCTAGGGTATCTCAGCCCTGTTATTAGATCCTAACAAAGAAAGCAAGGCATTTAGCATTTGCTCTGGGAAGCACACTGGACTTAACATAACCTGATTTATTCATTTCAGCCATTAGCAGCAAAACAAAATAATGTGGAAACCCTTCTGGTATCCTGTGGTTCCTCAATTTGTCTAGTTCCTGTCTTATGATTTATTTTTCCTAGATTCCATTGTCACTAGGCTCAGCAACACTCTTCCAAATTCTGCAGTGACACTGGAGATAGGGAGGGCAGGCACGGCTTCCTTTTGGAGGCAGGAGGTCAGGCAGAGTGTTAGAAGGGCAGCCTGGGGTCAGAATAATACAGTAGGAGTACAGAGAGTACAGTTAGGTTAGCATATTGTTCTGGGGCTGAGAGCCTTTTTCAAACCCTGATCCATCTTCATCCTTGTAATTAGGCGATCCCAGATTTCAAAGAAAGTGTTGCTATGAAACACGTTGGCAAATGAAGGCAAATTTGAGGCCTGTTCGTTTAAGTGTTGGGCTCATTGTTCTTGGTGGTGTAATTGGTGATCAAGAAGGCAATAAAACCGCATGGCCATTAAACAGCCTGAGCTGAAATTGAAAGGGGAGCATTTATACGGTGCAAGCTCCTTCGTGGAGGCTCTAACTTTCACCCTTACATGAACCAGAGTTTACGGAAAGGCCTGATGGCATGGCTCTTGTTTCACCTCCAGGAGGCGGGGAGAAAAGAAGGGAGGAAAAAAAATCAAAACTAAATAGAATTAATGAGCCTTCACACATTGTCCTGTTTCTTTTGTTGTGAAAAAGCCGGGAGAAAATTAAGTGGGATAAGAGAGGGTGAAAAAGAAACACCATTAATATCAGGTTGTAAATTCTACAAAACATTAACTTCATTACATGGCAATTACTGTCTGTAATTGGCAGAACGAAAGATTCTACTTTCTCATCAGTTACTAGTTGTATAGGACTCAGCACTTTTTTTTTTCTTGGCAAAGGTCGCACCACTGATATAAAGAATACTTTAATGTGAACTAAAAGTACAACAGGTTCTTTTGCAAATGAGCAAGGGTGTAACTATTAATTGCTCCTAAACATCTTGCTCTGTTATTTTGTGCCAAAATATGGCTCAGAACTTAGAAAGACAACATTAATGAAGTAAAACGGAAAGCTTTTATTATTTCAAGACTACTTGTTCTTGAAATAATTTTTTGAGCAGAAGAAAAACATGATTTAGAAACAGGTAAGATAGAGAAACAGTGTTTGCATTAGAAAATAGTTTTACCAAAAATGTCTTAAGAATAAATGCTAAGAGTGTGCATGGCAAGAAACCTTATGCTGTATGAAAAAGCGTTCTAATTTTTCACAATTTCTGTTATTACAACTTTGGATTGACCTTGCTTTTCATTTATCACTTACCTAGTAAACTTATGAAAATATTCCACATATGCTGTAAGCTGAACTATATCCTGTTTCAGATTTATGTATGTAAATTCAGCTGAAGCTCACGTCCTTAGACACATGTTCAGTGTCCGGTGGAGGTTGTGAGGCAGCTGTAGAGGAAGACGTTTAACCTAAATCAGTTTTGGAGTTTTCTGAAGGAAGTATGTACTTTCAAAATTACATAATGAAGGAGCATCATGAGGGAAGAGATAAATTTTTCACATGGACATAAAACAATAAAGTTGTGTTTATTCTCTTTTGATCACTAATGAAGCCAAACAGAAGTAAAAACTTCAGAATTTCTGTCATTCAATTTCAACATTTACCTCAAAACACTAAGAAATACAGAGCGAACAACTATGCCTAATTTTATTTAAGGAATACAGAGCTGTATAATTTGTTTATTTTTTTTTAACAGAAAACATTGAAACACTGCTGAGTCAAAATTGTTTAATTTAATTTCAGTTTGTTGGATAAAACCATGATCATGTCCCTTCCACATTTTGAGGTGCTGTAAGGTATTCTCTGAGGTGCAGTTCAGAGCTGCCAGGTCTCCACTGCTCTCTGTCCATGACACTGTTTCTGTTTATACCATCATCCCATATCCAGCATGGGGGACACAGTCCCACTGCAAAGGTTTGCCTTTGAAGGGAGAAGAGCTTAAGGAGACTGAGTAGTCCACATAACTTCTGTGATATGCAGGTATTCACAGATACTATGTCAATATGAAAACAGAATCACTTTGGTCTGTTCAATACCCGGAAATGATAAAAAAAAATTACTGTTTAATAATTTTTTTCATATCAGCACAATGAAATTTCCTGATAAAATAGTCACTATTTGTGAACAAAATTTTTAAAGTGAAAGTCACTTAATAATCACTTTTCAAGTAACTACGTATTTTTATTGGTTTTACTTAGTTTGTCTCATTTTTAAGTTTATAAAAGCATTTGCTGACACGCTTCATCACATTAATGCTGGAATATTTATGAATTTGTAGTCGATATTTTCTCCGTGTTTATCTCCTGAAGACTTTATCTTTTAAAGTGAATACTGCATTGTCTCCGTCCAAATACTGAAAAAAGTCTGAGTGCGCATCAGTAATGACAGAAAACAGCCACAGCATGAATGCTTTTACCGTGTTTGAATTTATTCAAGGAAGGGAAGGCATAAGTTCTCCCTGAGGCTAAGAATGGTCTGTAATTTGGAATATGTGCAAAAAGAGCGGGTCCATTTTTTTCTAGGAAATATTAAACCAAATGGTGAAAACATGGAGGAGAAATGTCTCAGGAAACTGTCAAACAAAAACCTGAAGAGAGTAAAATTATTCACTGTTTTAAACCATTACTGCCAATGAGCCTTTCGTTGTCATGCATACATAGGTAAGAATCTGGCCTGTGATTAATTGCATTTGTTACTACATTTAGTTAAAAAAGAAAAAAAAAAGATTCCATGAGATGTCTTAAGACTTTGCCTATGGAAAAATGTAAAAATAAGTTAAATTGCAATTGGCTCACAATATTTGCTCTTTGGCTACTACAGCTACACCATGCTTACAGATTTTATAAGTAATTTTTCTGCATGGAAAACTTGCAAGAACAATATATCAGCCTGGTTTCATCAACGGTAGTTTCCAGAACATATGAGAAACATATGAGAACATGTCTGAAAGGGTGTCATTAACTAATTTGATTTTACGTCTGGAATCAGCTAAGCCCAGCCCAAGCCCTCAAGTCTTCTGCAGCCATGTGAAAGAAGGTCTTGCTGAAGCAGGAAAGCTGTGTAGTGTGATTCAGTGCCACGTGATACTCTGAATGAGCTGAACTAGCCTGGGATCTGGAGGCAGTAGAGACAGGTCAGCGTTGCACTCCTCATGGACCAATTAGTGCTGCCTAAAAAGGACATGAATTAATATTCTTTCATGGTGCTGCACTGTTCAGCAAAAAAGTAACAACTCTGCCTGGTGGAGTGATGAAATTACCAGGGTCTGCAAGTCTGCCCCACCAGACAGCGCTACACCATAGGAACTGCACGGTGGAGGCAGGAGCCAGATCCACCGTCCTTAAAAAAGAGTTACTGGAATAACTGAACATGTACAGACAAGATTGCTTTTGTCAGTGTCAAAATAGGGACAAATTGTTGTACTGTGAGAAATAAACAGTCTCTTAGTAATTTTGCTGGCAATTTACATGCAAAAGCTGGGTTTGAAAGATGCTTATAGGGCAATAATACTGGTTCTAGATGGGATACATTTCATGCAGAGGAGAGAAAGTAAGATGAGGAAAGAGAAAATATGTTTGTAAGACTTCTACAGAAAGCAATATACTTCTCTCCTTCCTTTGTGACAGTATTATTTTAGTGTAGAAATACAATTATTATCGTTCTATCTTAAAAATGCCCCATAAACAGTGTTGCTGTTTTCAAGAAGACATAGGGATGCTCAACAAAATTCAAGCTTTAGTCACTTTTCTTTTAAATTTATAATAAAGGAAAATGAAAAAAAAATGCACAACACTAATATTCTATTTTTCACTGTCTCAAAAGTAGAACTAAAGGCAAAGCCACTGTAAATTCTCCAAATACCCTCAGTAGCAACAAGGGAAAAGGAGTTTAAAAAAGGAAAAAATTCTAAAATAATCTAAATTTTCACAATCTAAAATGTGAAAAGAAAGACAAGTTTATTAATATTTTGGATTCCTTTGTTGTAGATGTTTCTCCCCAGCTGAATCAACAGACCCTTCCAGAAGAGCATGCATGCATTTGGGGCGATTGTTCTTCACAACACACGTGGCTCCAGTGGAACTGTCAAAGGTGCCTGGCATACCTCGAGAACTGAGTGACTTTTTCATTCTTTAGGCATGACTATGTTGATTATCATCATTAGAGACAACCTTTAACTGCTTTAGTAGCCTGCACCCTGTCTATTTTCAGGGAAGAAAGCATTTGTCTGTTTTCCGTCCTGTTTGGCCTCTTTTCTTGGAACAGCAGTATGTACCCAGGTTCTGCCAATTCATACATGCTGAAAAGTAAACTCAAGTTACAACCTGAGTGTTTGCCTGTGCATTCCATCTCTATATATTTTGAGTGGTAGTGATTTTTAAGTCGAATTCTGTGACCCTGTAGAAGGATAGTTTAAATTAGTACAGCTTTTCAGCTACAAGGTGGAAAGGCTTCCTCTCCTTTAAGCATGTGATATAACATTTTTCTCAGGAACTGCTAGCTATATCTGTCTCTGAACCAAAACTTGTTCAGTAACTATGCAATGCATTTTTGTCAGCATGACACGACTTTGTTGATTGTGTGACAAAATATATGAGGGACAGGTTGTAGATACAGTAAACCCCGCCTCACAAAACAGTAGCAGTACCTCACATTGGGAAAATATCACATAATTATAGGTGTGATGTCATTCATTTAAGCCTAGCCAGTCAATTTTTAAGGCACCCTCACAGAGACATGGGACTGTAGTTTCAGGGGAGAGATCAGCTCCAAAGTAATACAAAGCCCTCCCTCCCTTTTCTTTTTTTTTTAAATGTGGGTACTGTTAGTATTTCCTGCAAAGACTAGAATTGAGTGACGCGTAAAAGAAGTCACTGATTGAAAAGGTTTGGGTGTCTCTTTAGAGTTCTGATATGTAATAAAATTCATGCCTGTCATGCAAGTAGCATTTTTCTTTCTCGAGCTGGATGTGGGATTTATTCCAGTCAGAGGCCCAGGGAGTGATATAGCAATCCATCTTAAGATAATTATGTGAGTACTGCCACATAAGATCTGATGCCCTCAGGACAGAGCGTGCTTCCAACTGCTTTGTAAAATTATCTTAAATACTTCATCAGGGCAGTTCACATACAAATTCCATAAATGCTTCTTTCTAAAGCTTCCTGGGGATGTGGGTGGGGAAATTAGTCCATACCAAGATAAATTTTGGCACACTGCAATACTTATGTTTGCATGAAGCATCTCATAGGATATATTACTTGATGAGACAGGAGTGTAAAGTGTAGACTTTTTGGAAGCATCGTAAGTTTACTGCAGATTAACCTTTTGCTACTGCCCACATGGGAAAGTCTTTCCTTATTGAGTCCTACTGTATACAGCATACGCCTTCAATTTCCATCCCTTACTGCTTTTCATCACTTCATCTTATTTACATTTTTTTCTCTGAGGTAATATTAACTATTTGTCATGGTCTTATTTAAATATCTGAATTGATTCTCTATTTGCACTGATGTTTTGAGCTCAATCTGGGTTTGAGTACTGCTGTATCATGCAGTGCGCTTTTTCAAGGAATTTTGCTGTTTAGACGCCTCAAACTAGCAGAAACACCAAAGAACTGCAGGAGCAGTGATTTGTACTAGTATAGTTTTGAGGCTTTTTTCTAAATTACATTCCAGCCAATTGAGTGGGCCCCAATGGAAAACTCATGGCTATGAAGTGAATGAATATAATTTGCATACACTTTATATTTCAGGTTAGTGCAGTGTGCAGCATTATCCCACTGCTTTTCTTTTATTGGATGTATGATTCCTTCCACTAAAATTTCTATGGGTTACACTTGCAGTTTTTAAAAAATATATATTTATAGATGTTTTCTGACACACCTCACCAGAATTCCAAATGAAAATATGGTGCTAACTATGTTTTCATGAGAATTTATAAAAATCATTCTGGATCATAGAATATTCTTCTGATCTATGGTGCAATGAATCATGTCAGGCAAGATGACGGCAAGCCCATCAACTCAAGGAGTGATCGACCCAACACATGGCAGTCAGACCCCTCGATCTGTAGTGACATAAGCTTCCCTCTCTGTATTTATTATGATCAGAGTGCATATTCCTCTTGACCTTTATCTAGACCTTGCAATTACACTAAGAGTGGCAGCAGAGCAAATGCTTGCTAATTTGACTGCTAGGTAAGGTGTTCTTTGCTGGACATTTAAAATCTGCTTATGATTTCCTAGCTACATTCCTGCTGGATTTGCACAGGTTTTGTGAGAGCATGGGATAACTGATGACTGAAATACGGGACCGGAGAAAGAGAATAATAGGCACCAGAGTCACTGTAATTAATTCAACTGTCCCAGAGGGGTTGGAACATAGCTTTTCAAGAGAGCTTTGTAAAAGACCAGACTGCAGCCAGTCCATGAAGACAGACCTTTTTTTAACAGAACATTCATGAGATCTGGCCAAATTTTGCTACAATTACCTGAATAATTACCTTACTGATTGTGTCCATCTGATAACATGCCTATTGTTGCATGGCACAGGGCTGCCAGTGCTGTTCTTCTATTCATTGTAGGGTCTTTGCTGAAGTTCAGTAGATCTTGTATTAAGCTACTTTCATTATAGTCCTTATCATTCAGCTGGTTTCATGGATTTATATTCTTCAGCTGCCTCCTATCTCAACTCCAAACCTTGTTTGCTAAGTTTGCAAGCTTTGATTAAATATAAGTTGTGGCAGTCTCACTGCAAACCCAAGCTATACCAAAGAAAAGTTTATTATTCAGTAACTTATCTCCACTCAGAAGCAACACCTTTGCTGGTTCCCTGTTTTACATTTGAGTAACTGTTTTGCATTCTCTTCTAACAGAAGAGATCCGGTGGCTGAGACAGTCTTCTCTGCCCGTAAGACTGAGCTTTAGACCTAGATGAAGGCTAGATGTTCTGAGCTATTGTTTTATGTAAAATATATAAAAGTTGAAAGCTGTTAGCTTACTTCATTGACTTGAAAGCAACAAAGATTCATTGTATATTTCTCACTTCTTCCCTGTGAGGTTTCCCTTCTCTCTTGACACCAAGGCTTCTTCTAGTCCCTCAAGCCTCTTCCTTAGTTCACAAGCCACAGAAGCCCATAACCCTGCACTCCCTTCCCTCTTCTTCTCAAGGGCCTTTGTTCAAAAGTGAAACATGATGAAAAAACAATACTAACAAAGAGTTGCTATTTTTGCATTTTAAAGCATTGTTTCTTCTGACTTTTATTTAAATGATTTTTTTTAAATAAGAATTTAAGAAAAAGAGAGTGTGAGTTTGTTTTGAATCTTCTGAAATGATAATAGTTCTGAATTTTAAATTCTTTAATAAAACCATACTGCAATTGCTTGACCTGCTATAAAAGTGAGAAAAAAGATTGGGTTTTAAGATATAAACAAACTCAAATTTTATGGAGAATGTGTCACAATTATCCTGAAATAGGATTTTACAGTAAATAAGAAGACAAATAAACAAAATCCCACTTAATTCCCTTCTCCTTATGAGAGAGCACGACAGAGCTGGCAGATCTTTAAGGAAGTTTTCTGTAGAGCATGAGAACTCTTGATCCCCAGCTGTGAGAAATCAGGAAAGGAAGCCCAAAGACTGGCATGGCTGAGTCAAGACCTGTTGATCAAACTGAAGGACAAGAAGGAAAAGCATAGGCAGTGGAAGCAGGGATAGGTATCTTGGGAAAAGAATAGAGATGCTGCCCAGTTGCATAAGGATGGGGTCAGGGAGGCCAAGGTGCATCTGGAGCTAAACTTGGCAAAGGATGCAAAGAATAATAGGAAGGGTATCTACCAGTCTATTGGTCAGAAAATGAAAGTCACAACTGGCAAACAACAACAGACAAGGACAAGGCTGAGGTACTCAACATTTTTGCCTCAGTCTTCACTGGCAACCTCTCTTCTCACACCTCTCAAGTGGATGGACCACAAGACAAGGACCTGCATAGCAAAGTCCCTCCCACTGTAAGTAAAGATCAGGTTCATGACCTCCTGAGGAAGCTGAAGATACATAAGCCCATGGAACCTGATGAGGTGCATCCCAGACTCCTCAGGGAAGCCAGTCTTCATGATATTTGAAAAGTCATGGCAGTCAGGTGAGTACTTGGTGACTGGAAAAAGGGAAACATTGTACCCATTTTTAAAAAGGGTAGAAGGAAAGACCCTGGGAATACCAACCTGTCAGCCTCACCTGTGTGCCTGGGAATATCATGGAAAAGATCCTCCAAGAAGCTATGCAAATACACTTGGAGGACAGGGATGTGATATGAGACAGCCAGCATGCTTTCACCAAGGGCAAGTCTTGCCTGACCAACCTAGTGACTTTCAATGATGGAGTGACCACATCAATGGAAAGGGATAAAGGTATAGATATTATCTATCTGAACTTCTGTAAAGCCTTTGACATGTTCCTTCACAACATCCTTCTCTCTAAATTGCAGAGATATGGATTTGATGGGTGAACTATTTGGCAGATAAGTAATTGGCTAGATGAACTCGTCCAGAGGGTAGTGGTCATGGGTTCAATGTCTGGATAGAGATCAGTGACAAGCGGTGTCCCTCAGGGGTCTGTACGGGGACTAGTGCTGTTTAATATCTTTATCAATGACATAGACACTAGGATTAACTTTTCAAACAACACCAAGCTGAGTGGTGCCACTGACGTGCCTGATAGGTAGGACGCTATCCACAGAGATCAGAAAAAGCTCAAGAAGTGGGCCCATATGAACTTCAAGGTTCCACAAAGCCTAGTCCAAGGCCCCACACCTGGGTCAGGGTAACCCCCAGCATGAACACAGGTTGAGCAGATGAAGGGATTGAAAGCAGCCCTGTAGAGAAGGGCTTGGAGGTACTGGTGGATGAAAAGCTGGACTTGAGCAAAGAATGTCTACTTGCAGCCCAGAAAGCCAACCGTATCCTGGGCTGCATCAAAAGAAGTGTCATTAGCAAGTCAAGGGAGGTCATTCTGCCCCTTTGGTCTGCACTGCAGAGACCTAGAGTGCTGCGTCCAGCTCTGGAGACCTCAGTAGAAGACATGGACCTATTGGAGTAAGTACATACGAGGACCAGAAAAATCATCAGATTAATGGAACACATCTCCTGTGAGGAAAGGCTGAGAGAGTTGGGGTTGCTCAATCTGGGAAAGAAAAGGCTTTGGGAAGACTTTATTGTAGCCTCTCAGTACTTAAAGAGAGCTTCTAAGAAAGATGGGGATAAACTTCTTAACAGGGCCTATTGTGATATGACAAGGGGTAATAGTTTTAAATTAAAAGAGTGTAGAATCATACTAGATATAAGGAAGAATTTTTTTTACTGTGAAGGTAGCTAAACTCTGGAACAGGTTGCCCGGAGAAGTTGTAGATGCCCCATCCCTGGAAATGTTCAAAGTGAGGTTGGATGGGGCTGTAAGCAACCTGATCAAGTTGAAGATGTCTGTGCTTATTGCAAATGGTTGGACCAGATTACCTTCAAAGATCTCTTCCAACCCGAACTCTTTTATGATTCTGTGATGCTATGATTCAATGATTCTATGATTCTTAGACAGTTTTGTAAATAATATTTTTACCTTTATTAAAGCTAGACTTTTCATGCTAATGCCAAATGCGTGCTTCAATGCTTTTTAGAATATATTACTTTATGGCAGCTGTTTATGATTTTCCTAACAAAGATTTCTGGAAATGCCAAGTCTATAAATGAAAGAGTACACTGAAAAAAGGCCTGATTTTGATGAGTAAATAACTATGAAAATATGATGTTTATTTGAAAATAAAAAAGATATATGAGAAATTCTTTATTTTATTTGTAACTTTATAAGAATGGTCAGTTTATTATTTCTCCTGTTTTGAAATCTGAAAGCCCCTTATCATTTTTTTCTACCACCATTGAGTAAACCTTATAGTCAAGAAACAGAAAGAGAAAAATAAATCTATGACTCTCTTATGATTAAGTAAACAGGCATAATGTACTAAAGTCTGTTTAGCAAACCCTCTTTTTGAACTAAAGGGTTATCTAAGTTGTTTTCTTTGTAATACAAATCCTCCCTAACATAATTTTTTTTCTATTCTGTATAGCCTAGGTAATAATGAATGTGATTAAAATTCTTGTGTTGGTTTTTTTTTTTTTAATGAGGAAAACATACTTAGTTTACTGTGTAAGCCATAAGCCAGAAAGTTGCTTGTTCATATTCCCACAGTGTGAGTTCATATTACACGATATACTGTCAGAAATGAAGACAAGGTAATTATGGTCTTAAGGAAGCACAAACCTACCCTTGCTGCAGCACAAAACTGTAATTAAAAGACTTGTAAGTGGTTGTTGTATTCACAGATTTTAAAATTATGAGATCTACCAGTCACTTCATGTACCTCCTTCAGATTCCAGATGCGTTTTGTTAAAAGTTCATTCAGTCATTTGACATTACCTCAGTGAAATTCTGCTTTTGCCACTCTAGATCTTTACATATCTCTAGTGTTATAAAACTTTTCTTTAAGCAAAGAATAGTTTCCTTTTCTCTTCCTATGAAGCACTGCACATGCTAAAGCTGACTTCACTAGAAAGTGATGTTTGAAGAAGGTATTTAAAATAGTTTTTCCTGAAAAGGAAGAATATTAAAGCACTCAACGTAGGCAGTGCTAACTAAATACACATCTGAAATATAGCACTGCTACATTAAAAATTAACGTGACCAAACCCAATGGAATTTAAAAATATTCCTTTTTCAGTGGGTGATGAGGGGTATGCAGGCCAAAAATCTATCAAATTATTATATCCAGCCCTTTCAATAACAAGAATCTGCATTCAAGGAGAGCAAAAATTTCATCATGTATCAAAAACAAAATGAAATCTTCTGCTGAAACCTCAAATCAAGAAGAGAACAATGAGGATTCTAGTAATATCGAGTATTTTCTTCCAGTAAATGAAATATTTTTAATAAAACAACAGTAAATATTTTAAGAACCTGGAGTACTGCCTGAAATACTCACTTTAATGTAGTACAATCTGACTCAAAAAAAAGAACCAATCCGAAAAATTATATGTAATTATTCCTTTTAAAATAGCTAAAAACATGATAGAAATTAGTAAAGCTAGCAGAAAAGCAAAAACATATATACATAAATGTATAAACCATGTGTACCTCTAGAAGTACACCATTTAAACTTGTAAGACAGGATGGTTGTTTTAGCTTTGCCTGTATCACTACTCCTTTGACTATATCATTTTGCTGCAAAATATAGGTTATCATTCTGTATTGATAAGCCATTTTAATACTTATAATAGTATAAATAGATGAAGATTAGGAAATTTTAAAATGCCGCGGTTCAGCAGACTGTGCAGTCCATTCTCCCTTCAGAGCACTTGCAATATGCAGAGATTTAGTAGCTCTCTAGAAAATGAAAGCCTGTTGAAGTTCATCTGGAAAACCAGGAGGTACCTAGATGGAATATTTGTATAGGTTCAATGCACCTGAAATTTACTGGACATTATTTATGTTTTCTAAAGGAACTGTCCTAACAGATTCAGGGATCCAGATTCTTACGCAGAATTTCAAATACTAAGAGCTTTAAGAAGGGAAAAAATTATTATGTCATTAACCAAATCACTTCAAGGTCAGAATGTAAACCACAAATTAAAAAATTGTTGCTACTACTGAGGCACTTGGAAAGAGGAAACAGAATATTACTGGCACTAGGTATTGCTAATGGAAGAGAGGAATGCAAGCCATGAATACATTGCTGTATTCATACTAAGATGCATTGAAATTCTGCTTTTATATGTTATTAACAGAAAAACGAAGCACCTGTGTGTTCTTCAACATCATTTTTATCCACTGAGCTTTCACACCAAAATCTTATAAGAAAAAAATTACAAGAAATGTCTAGAAGAGATGAAGAAAGGAGAACCTAACAGCCAGAATGTGGAAGTATTTCTCCACGCAGCCTTTCCCCTTGAGCTTGGGGCCACGACAGGCATTTTATCTCAGTTGCAAGGTGACCAAGATAGCGTAGGACTTACTGACCACTTATGGCTTGATCTCTTTACAGCTAATGATTGAGCCCTTGAGCAGATGATGCTCCCCACCACAAGGTCTGCATTTGAGTTGCTCAAATGATGCAAGTTGGTCACTGCTGGCATGCAGTAAGTGGTGTAAACCACAAAACACACTGCACATGCAGTGTTGTTGCATTCCCTGCAGGCAGTAACTTGCCTGGCAGAGAAACAAGGTTGCACATATAGACAGAAGGCTCACTAAGTGCTTAAGCTCCAGTTTATGATATGACCAGCACCACCATGTAATTCAGAACTGTCCCTGACTGTGTCAAAATGTCACTAGTTTCCTAGCATATGAGGCTGCAGTGCTGGCATTAGAAATAACACGTTTTCCTTTTGGCCTGAGGGGGAATTGAAATGCCTCTCTAAATAGACCTTCTCACTTCTTGCTATAAATGCTATAGGACATGAGGATTAAAGGTTTTGACTGAAGGCAGCATTCTTTGTAGAATTAAAAATGAGGAAAGGAAAAAAAACCCAGCATTTGTGTATAAGAGCAGAGTTGTGTTCTGTATTACCTGTCACAGAATGTTTAGCAGTTATGCAGGTTAAGCTGCCCAGCAATTATCGATGAAGAAAAGCAATGTGAATTTTACCTATAGAAAAATTAATTATATATATTTAAAAATGTATATATAACATGTGTACATGTATTTACTATATGTATTTGCACAAGTATATATGTGTATGTATGCATATACATGATGGCCAAATATAGTGCTCGACTCTCTATAGATATACACATATATTTTGGCCACCATTCTGCACCTTTTCTCTTGTCTGTGAGTAACTTTATTACATAGTTTGGGCATGAGTATAGAAACTAAAGATTATTTAGAAAGTATTTTAGTTTCATATCTTTATGGATTCCTTGATTTTTATCCAAAGCCAGAGTGGAACTGAGGACAAAACCGCTTAAAAAAAAACCAGAGTATTTCTGTTATTACATACAGGGTGATACAAAATGTTGTTATTTAGAGAACTAGTGTTCCAAGATTGAAATAATTACCCTGCATAAGCCAGTAAGCCAACTCAGTTTCTGAAATATATTGTGCATTTGCACTTGTAAGTACAAAATACTGAGCTACATGATACAGATATGAAAAGCTGTTCCAGACATAACAGAAATACATATTCCATAATGATGATCTGTGAACCTCTCTAGAGAACTACTTTACTTGATTCCATATAGACAGTCTAGCAGTCTGTTTAGAGGTCTCCTTAGGTTGGTAGACTGCAGAAGGTTGACGATTTTCCTTTTCTTCTTCAGCATGTGGAAAGGTTAATCATTTCAAGTGGGAACAATAGTTGGTAGCTCTGTTTCCTTGTTGTTCTTATTTAAGAAGAAATCTATGAACATAGTGATCCATCCCTAATTACAGCAGATAGATCACCCAAAGTACATGGTGTGCTTTATGTAGCAAACAACAGAAATATGTTTCAGGCTGCCCAGAGGGCTGGGGGCTCCCTGTAGGCTGGGAACCAGGAGTGCTGGTGGCTTCCCAAGGGCCATCAGGGCAGGGTTCATCCCATCATCCCAGCCAGGAGCAGGGCATCCAGGAGAGCACTGTGGAAGACCCAGCCCGGGGCATTGGCCACTTCGCAGGGGATGAGGTTTCCATTACTGCCTGGAGCTGCAGAGTTTGAAACGCTCAACAAAAATGTTACATTCAGTTTGCTGGTACTCCTTTTTTCCAGCCAGGCTGAAGCCACATACACATTAACAAAATTATAAAATTAATAAAACTTTGTTGAACTTAGTTTGACGAAAGGTTAAATAAGAGTTTAGATAGTTTCTGGTAATTTCTCACTGGATGCAATTATTTCTCGTTAATTACAACAATATCAGACTTATTCCACATACTCTACCTCTAGTCATTTTTTGGATAATTTGACTACAGAAGTCCTGTAAGTATGGACTTAGTGCCAGTATCTGATTTCAAGGCTTCTTTGGCTTCAAAGTAGAAAAAGAAACTCTTTGGTGTAGTAAAATACTGTGCATTGCACCCAAAAACCTGTGCTAACAATTCAAACGAATATAGTAAAAAGAAAAAAAAAATACTATGACACTTGGACGTGAGTGTCAAGATAAACAGTCAAGTATTTATGAAGTTGATACTCAAAGCAAGGGGCACGAAGAGAGTAATTTATGGGCCCTGACCCACTGGTTTCTCTCTCCCTGAGGCAAAACATTTGGCAAAAAAATGTAAAAACAAGTGCTGAAAGCTAGACATCCAAATCTATTACTTACCATCATGAATGGAGTGATTTCTGAAGTTCTGGGTATTGTCAGATCCCACTGACTTCACTGTCAGTATGGACAAGTAAGAGCCTTTGAAAAAAGGCAGATCACAAATTTAACCACCAAAAAGAGATTGCAACATATAATTACGCCCATTGAAGATTAAAAATACTTCTTTTAAGCATTGTTCATCTGATTCTGTCTCACTAAAATAAAGATGATAATACAAAGAGGCGTTTGTGAGAGTTTGTTAAATTATGTAAATATAAAACATTAGGCATATGAATGCTACTCATTATTGGGAGGATGGAATCTAGAGAAAGACCAAATTTTGGAATTTGGAATTTGGAAACTGTGCAGAATAATCAATCTGCTATGCCTAATACTACTTAACTACAAACTTCATGAAAACATAAATACACTGTTGCTTTTAGAAAGCTAACAAGTCTTTACTGATGTGCACACAGTATGAATCTTGACAATCACATCCTAATCCATTGCATGATGTTATGTATAGTAACTGGATTATGCAATGTGGGAATAAAAGACAAATATCCCATCCCACGGACTCAGTATTTCCTATTTTTCTGTCTCTGTGTTACACTGAAATAAGCAATAAACATCTGTGTCACATCTAATTGGAGCAAACATTTACAACATTGTTCTGCTTTATGTGTTTATGTTTATTGTAAATAAAATCAAAGAAGTTTCTTTCTAACTGTTTCTTTTTCTTGTGCATTCAAAAAAGGCCCCAGAACTGTAACAAATTCTGTTCACTTGCACTTTCCTGATCCTTTTAATGGAATCAAATGTGGTATGATCAGGGTAGACCACAGCAAATGGAAAACCTCCTTCAATTACTGAGTCCAAGATATAATCAACACCCTCATCAGAGCCACAGAAAGTCTCTTCTGTTTGTGGTCATGCAGCTCCTCGCTCTAGATAAAGAATACCTGAACAACACTGTGTTGTATTGCCATTTTTTGCTGCCCATGACTTGTACATATGATGCTTCTAATGGACACCATGGTGTACTTACAGGTAATTGAGTCACATGAAATAATAACTAATTGGTAGAAATAGCCAAGAATTCTTCATTTTATTTAGGAAATACAGTATAACATGTATAGCTCCTTCTTTATGCTTAAATCCAACTCTTAATTTCATTTCCATATTTAAAAATACATACAGTTCCTTGGAAGCAAACCAATCCATAGTACTATGAATTTCCCATTAGCAGATATCCTTCTGTAACATATATCTCAGTGCAAGTCTTCTCCCTCACTCAGCCTAAAGGCCACAAAACAATACCATGTTCATTGTGTGTCCATCCTCCCATTTCACAGCTATTCTACCCTTACTGCTGCTGCCCTTACAGCTGGTTATGATGAGGATTGAGCTGTGCAGAGGACTGCTTTAGGTTTTCTACACTGAACAGGAACAGGTGAATCATTCACTTTGATTTATTTGAAATGTAGCCTTACCTGATCTGCACAACTGACCAAGGAAGAGAAAGAATGTTCCTTTGGCATTCTGGAGTTCCCACACCCTTGTGGCAGGCTTTACCCTGGATATGGCAGCTCTTTGCCTGCACTAAAGCAAGAGTTGCTTAAAGCTTTGGATTCCAAAGGGATGATTTAACAGTTTTCCAACACGTTTTGTAAGATAAAGGCGATTCCTTCCTTCCTTCCTTCCTTCCTTCCTTCCTTCCTTCCTTCCTTCCTTCCTTCCTTCCTTCCTTCCTTCCTTCCTTCCTTCCTTCCTTCCTTCCTTCCTTCCTTCCTCCCTCCCTCCCTTCCTTCCTTCCTTCCTTCCTTCCTTCCTTCCTTCCTTCCTTCCTTCCTTCCTTCCTTCCTTCCTTCCTCTTTTTATTTATTTTTTTTCTAACTAACACAAGTAATACAAACAAATGGGGAGGAAAAACATTGTTTAGTCACTCTCGACAGAGGGGATTCCAATGGATCTCAGTTCATAGATGTAGTCTTATTGATCTTTCCTAGAAAAGGTGGGACACTGTCCTGGAAAACAACTATCTGGAGCTACAGCTAAGACTTAATGGTGTAGATGTCACTCAACGTGGACTCTGATGTATTGCAGGGATAAAAAGGTTTAATGCTATTTAAGGCTGCATGAGCAGGGAATGAACAAGTAACACAGGAAAATATTTGCATCTGGCATTGTTTAAATCCCCCATTAAAATCCTACCTACTGTGCCATAGTGGCCATTTTCAGAAGAGTGTTGAAACTGGAGGAGGCTCAGAAAAGAGTTGCAAAAATAATTTCATTGCTAATGAAAGAGAAGGTTGAGAGGTGACTTGATTACAATGTATCATTCATGAAGAGAAACGACCAGTGGGTACAAATGAGCTCTTTAATCTAGTGGTGAAAGGTATAACAGAAATCAATGGCTTGACACGGAAGCCAGACAAACTCTTTGTCATTGCAGGTCTTTGGGTCACTACAGAATGTCCTTTTATGAAGCAACATGAACTATCAGCCTTGATAGAAATTACAGGGTGCACTCAAATGGCTGTTAAAGGACCAAGCTAATCACTTCCCTCTCCTGAGAACTTAAATGTAACAAGCATAGCCCATTCTTTCTATTTTGTTTGTAGTGTCCCTGACTCTCAGATGTGAAGCAAGCAACTGGATTATTTATAAAATATTTTGTGGGTAGATAATTCATATTACTGGATCATCTGGCAACACAAGGGGATGTGTGTAAGTATGATTGACCTTACCCTCTTGTTGAACAAAAGGGTGTTGAATCATAGAATCCCTAGGTTGGAAAGACCTTTGAGATCATCAGTCCAACTGTACCTGTCCACTACTAAATCCAGGATCTCAATGTCTTTCTTGTAGTGAGGACCCCAAAACTGAACATGATACTTGAAATGCGGCCTCACCAATGCTGAGCACAGGGGCAGAATCACTTCCCCGGTCAATCTGGTCACCCTGTTTCTGACACAAGCCAAGATGCCATTGGCCTTTTTGGTCACCTGGGCACACTGCTGGCCTACATTCTGTCAGCTGTCAACCAATAGCCCAAGGTCCTTCTCTGCCAGACAGCTTTCTAGACACTCTTCCCCAAGCCTGTAGCTCTGCACAGGGTTGTTGTGTCCCAAGTGCAGGACTCTGCACCTGACCTTGTTAAACCTCATGCCGCTGTCCTCAGCCCATGGATCCAGCCTATTCAGATCCCTCTGTAGAGCCTCCCAAACCTCAATAAGATCAACACTTCCTCTCAGCTTGGTGTCATCCACAAACTTACTAAGGGTACATTCAATGCCTTCATCCAGGTCATGGATGAAGATATTGAACAGAATTGGACCCAGCACTGAGCCCTGGGGACACCACTTGTGAATGGCCTCCAGCTGTGTTTAACTCGATTTACCACCACTCTTTGGGCCCAGCCATCCAACCAGTTTTCTACCCAGCAGAAGGTTTGCCTGTCCAGGGGAGTGGACAACAGTTTCTCAAGCTGAATACTGTGAGAAATGGTGTCAAAGGCTTTACTGAAGTCCAAGTACACTACATCCACAGCCTTTCCCTCATCTACTAAGCAAGTCACCTTGTCATAGAAGGCAATCAGCTTAGTTTGGCAGGACCTGCCTTTCATAAACCCACACTGACTGGGCCTGATCACCTGCTTGTCCTGTGTGTGTTGTGAGATGGCACTCAATATGACCTGTCATGATCTTCCCCAGCACTGAGGTCAGACTGACAGGCCTGTAGTTTCCTGGATCCTCCCTCCCATCCTTCTTGTAAATGAGCGTAGCATCTGCCAGTCTCCAGTCAATTAGCTTTGCACAGACACCACAGTTATTACACTCCTGATGCAGCATAACTGCATTTTATTATTCTTTTCCAGTAAGTTTGTAACAAATATGTCTTCACTGGATTTTTCTAAGATAGAGATTTCTTCCTTTTAATAGAAAAATACATTTTTATTACTTACAATTTCTCCTTTCCTTATTCTCTTTTCTTCCTCTGATTTGCTGCCCTCAGATGCAGGTAGCGTGACCCTTCAGCTGTCATTACCAATAAAATATTTCAGAAAGCCAAGTGAAGTTTTTATTCTGACTGTGGGATGACACGGTGATTATATGTGACCCTCAGTTGTACTTCCTTCAGATTAAGTACAAATGAGAAAATTCTATAAGTAACACAGAGTGACTGAGATATCTGAAAGGCTGTCTTCTCTAACCTCTTTTCTGTAAAATTTTGTTGAGAAATTCTTGCTGTGTTTGAAAGCAGGGGCTCCTGGATGCTATTTCTTCTTTTGATCATGGACACTTTTCAGATGCCTGTCACTTCTCAAAATAATTTCCTCCTTATAAGTAAAGAAACATGGACAACATGGCAGTTGTGGAGACAAGCTCTAGAATGTTTGAGCAGCTATAGGAATAGGGCTGGCTGAGAAACAAGATTTGAAAGGAGCTGTTGATGGGAAAACTGCCTTTGGGAATCTTGCAACTGAAGGCATCAGGCTTCAAAATGTTTGTAGTACAAACTTCTTGATTTTCATAACATAATCATAGAACTGAGAAATTAAGTTGGAAGTCATCTGGTCCAACTCTCTGCTCCACACCAGAGACAATTTAGATCGGGTTGCTTAAGATGATCAGAGGAAAGGTCTATGTGTGTGTCTAGCCTTCCCCTTTGAAGGAGAATCAGAAGACTTTCCTTTCTGGCTGTTTCATGATTGCTCTGTATCTCTTATTTCTTTATATACTTTCTCTGATCCTCATAGTTCTTCAACAGTTGACTGAAAAGATCAGATTTGCCTTCAAGTTGTTATGGGTCAGAAATTTTATGGATAACTGTTATTGGAGCTAGAATCTGTACTAAACCCGTCCTGATCTATAACTAGCCATTGATCACTGAATACAGGATGAAAACTCTCAGTAAATTGTCTCCTGCTGTCTTAAATTTTAATACCCAAATGAGTCCGAAAGATATGCGTTTCAACACAGAAACCCTGAAAATGTGTTTGAAACTCTTTTTATTTAACAAATTAAGAAAATCAACTACAATCATCTTCAAAATAGTTCCCTTCTGAGTTGACACACAGCTCCATATAATACTGCCAATGTTCAAAGCAATTCTGCAGATCATTTTCTGAAAGGCTGTTGAAGACCTCCATTGTTTTTGATTTCAGATCTTCTACCAGTACAAAATGGGCTCCTTTGAGCAGCTACTTGGTATTTGGGATCTCTTCTCCTTAAGCATCAGTCAATAATTAAAAAGTTTCTGTCACAGATATCAGTTTCTCAAGAAACTTGATGTTAACTCTCTGTTCATTCTCTCACACTGACCTTTTCAACAGAGGGTAAGAAAATGTCCATATTTGAATGTGTCCATTTGTACTGCGTGAAGTGATTGAGTTGAGCTTTTTCTCACTGTGACAGGCCAGAACTTGTTCTATGCCATCTTGTTGTCTCTCCCTTTTTACTCTTGCTCCCTGAGCTATAGGGGTTTGGTTTTTTTTTTTGTTTTTTTTTTTTTTTTGGTATTGGACCACATATTGGTGGATCTCAGAACACAGGCTGCCTTCACATGGTGAGAGGGATTTCTGCTCTTCCTCAGGCACTGGGCAACTGGCAATAGGTGAAGAGTCTTTTAAGAGTGTGAGAATACAAGAATGACAGTACCATAGTTACAGACAGTGCAGTGTTCTTTCTGCAAATGGTGGGATGAGAGGAAAGAAGCAGATGTTTCTAGAGAGATCATTCTCTTGATATCCTCTCTCTGACCCTGTAACTCAGACTTTCTGAATCAGAGGTTTCATCCAGACAGATTGCCACAGTGAATCTGTCATCCATGAATTCATTTTGACTTCAAGGTGATTTGAGATGAGGTGTTTCACATTGTAAGTAAGATGAGTTTGCAAAAACAGTTCTTATATTTCTCAGTAGCTGTGTGATATTTTTATCAGATGCTCTGTGGGTTCTACATTGAGAGATAGTCCTCATCTATTTTTCAGTCTTTTATAGATGTAGATATCTCTTTTCAAACTGAAGAATTGTAATGTGTTCAGTCTGTCATGCTTTAGAAGCTGCTTCATATCGTCATCATTCCTGCCTCCCTGCTTTTTTACCTTTGCTAACAGTCCTATACCCTGCTAGTTCGTCAGTCTGGATGTGACCCACAATGGTGACATTTTACCTAGCAATGATGGAGAAGCTTTTGCTAGATAAATCCTTGTCCTCATAATGTCTAGTTTTATTCAAGGGACTGATCTACTTCCCCATCTCGTTTCCCGTCCGACAGTGGAAGAATCATGAGTATTTGTAAAGCAGTCAGAGATGGAGAAATATGAAAAACTTTTTCCATGCTATAGATGTGTTCTGAGTTCTCAGGTGCTAACCTGAGTTAATCTTACTTCTCAGTAAGATCAGCGCTTCTTTTCAAGTCACTAAATATTTACCTTCTTTAACTTCAAGAGTAGGCAGGATGTTCATGTGCCATGCTGCATGCAAATTTGTCTTAACAGAAAGAGGATTACCTTGAAGCATGATGCCTGACTTGTGGCAAGGAGGAAGCAAGACATACATGAAGTAAAGAATATTTCCTGTTGTGTTGATATGCAGGGGAACAACAGAGTTGTAGAAGATTTATGAGTTAGGGGAAGAGATCGATCTGAAGAAAGCAGTGACAAATAACAGTGCTGGTAAGCCAGCTCAAGCTGGGATTGAATGGCCCCCTTGAATGCTAGAGGAAAACAAGTGTGATAGATCTCCCTGGGAAATGTTCCTGATTGGGCAGAGAAAAATCCTGCTGGCTGTCAGGACTATCTATAGATTTCAGCTAGGGAAGCAACTTGGGTCCCATCTACACCTCTGAGTCCATTCACTGAATGAAAGTGCTACTGGAAGAGTCATAACCTGTTTCCAGCTAATCCTTCCTCATTCCTTGATTTCCATATGCTGGCTCAGCCTTTAGGATCTTCCTACTCCGCTCTTTTGAATTCTGAGGCCAATAATAAATAGTTACTGACAAGGACTGTGCCAACTATTCCCCTCTCAAGGAGCTCATTGTTATGGGATCTTGGGAATGCCAGAAAGCATTAATGACTTCAAAAACCCAAATTCAGTGAAAAAAACTCAGGAGAGTGAGAGAAAAAAAGTATTTCTTATATTTTATTTCTTACACTTTTTTAGTCTCTGGAATCAGACTCTGAATGGCTTGAGAAAAAACACTTGCTATTACTCATTATAGATTTTAGTACACGAATTCTATTTTTTATAATAAGCATAGAATAGTAAATAAGATCTTAAAATATAAAGACACTTCAGAAGAAAAGATAGAGAGCTCATTTCTAAATATCTGCAATTTAAGAAAAGATAACAACTTTAACTTTATAACAACGGTGCTTTACGGCCTTAGGGCAATGCTATAGCTGAAAATCTTAGGTAAGTAGCTTAAAAGGTGTTGTATATTCCTTAATAGTAACTGAGCAGTAATACAAGTACTGACAAAAAATGGTTAATCAAATTTTAGCATTTATGGTTCCTATTGATTTTTTTTTAAAGAAATATTTCAGGAAGAGTTTTTAAAAATTCTTGAATACTCCAGGGTAATGCTCAGAATAACGTGTAGAAATTAAACAGTTAAAATAGAATACCTGTTGTGAGAAGTAAATTACATGAAGGAAGGGAAAAATTGGAGAAAATTATTTAATAACCAGTCTGAATGAGAATGGAGTTTTATGAGGGAAAAATAGTTTGTAAACATGTAACTATACATTTGATCACAATGTATAAAAATAATGAGTGGATTTTTTAAATTCTTTTCCCTGGAAACCTCTTTAGGTACTTTCTTTCATGTCTAACATAATTTGACTAGTGTGTCTACCTTTTTTTTTGTTTGCTTGTTCCAATGCAACTGTTAAGCAGCCTCTAGGAGACACCAGTCAAATACCTAGCCCATAGTTTGCGTGGTAGATAGTAATTAACTTGACAGCAAATTCAAAAGCACTAAAGAAACTGTCTGAAACTCAGACATTTCAGGTCATTCTGAGAATGAATTACAAGATTTCTTTTCCACAGGAAATTTGTTCTTAAGTACTGTATTCTGTATGTGTTATCCTTCTCAGGCATTACTGAGAATTATTAATTTTGCATCAGCTGTTCCAGCCTTGATTTTCACAGATACTTTGCCAGTTAACTGCTGCCTCATAATCCTCCTCTTTGCAGACAAAAAAATCACTGTCTAAGTTTCCCTCAGTGGGCTGCAGACATGAAACTTCCAATACATACTCTGTGCTAAGAGGAAAATTGCCCTCTTAGTGCTGTGAATAATTTCAACTTTCACTTTAATATTTTTTTTTATTTATCATAATATTTGCACACATTCTAAAAGAATGCTTGAACATTTTATTCCGTCTTTTCTTTTCTGAGCAACAGCAGAGCCCTTAGAGGACTGACTGCATATTGTAAGAAAAAGGATCAGTAAGAGTTCACAGGTATTCCATTATCAGGAGACACTTGCAAAGGCCAATTGTGTGAGATAGAAACCTGAATGCATTTTGCCACCTGAGAATTGTGGGTTACTGTGCATACACTTGGAGTGGTTTTATTACTTTCTTAAAAATAACTGGGTTTAAGCTTTTGATGAAAAAGAAAAGCTTGATGAATGATGAAAAAACAAGTATTTTCGTGTAAAAAAAGTTATGGAGCATGAAAAACGCTGGAAACAAAACTAACTTTGAATGGTTAAGCACCAGCTTGCCAGTGTGTCTGGTAAAAATAGTCATAAAAGAAAGTATCACACACCTAAATCACAACACACAGAGAATCAGATTAGGTTTCCCCTGTGCAGTGCTGCCCCTTGTTACTACTTTTCCAGGAAAATCTCTCTGGTAAACTAAATCAGACGAAGGCATGTTGTTGAGCACTGACATGCCATCATCCGCACTGTTTAACTTTCAACATGCCCTGGCATGGGTTTGACCAGGTCAACTGGTAGCTTTCCAGATCATTCTCTGGCATAATTGCGGGGGCAACATATGCCCACAAGAATTCCTAGTAAGCATCTTGGATGCAGCCACCCTGTCAGAGGGAGGGAGGTGGTGTATAGAGCTCTGTGGGTGAGACCTGTACCGTGTTGCCCAGCTCTGGGTCCTGAGGAGGTAGCTGTGTCCTCTGGACCTGGGCTCCATCCCGCTGGCTGATGTCAATGTCTGCTCCTTCAAAGAGACACCCACAGCTTTCTTTTAGAAGGCTACCTGAAATGGCAGTTATCATTTGTATAATAGCTTGGTATTTTGCTCATTGCTGCTCACCTGGAATGTGGGAGATTTGGATTCAATAACCTCAGGAGCCCAGCCTCAGCGTATCCAAAACCAATAACTCTTTAATATAAAAATACAGAAACTGTTCTTGAAGTGAGGAGTGGAATCTAGGTCTGCCCACTCGCAAATGAATGCCGTAGGCACTAGGCCACAGAGTCATGTTCACTCTTGCACTCTGTCTTACGTCTTCCATGGATATATTGCATTCTTTCCTCTGCAGACTTAGGGTTTCAACAGCAGCAGCCCCCTCCTTTCCCAGCTGTGTGGCTTGTGGATAGTGCAGTCTCCTGGGAAAATGGAGCCGTGGCTCTTAATCTTTTCAGACAGAAGATATTGACTGAGTCTGAAATCCTTCAGCCTCCAGAGAATTCATAAAAAAAGAAGGCAATGATACAGCTGTTACCCTTCTTTTAGAAGAGGGCATGTGCCATCACACTTTCTGTGGGATCTAGCAAAGTTGCTGCACGCTTGCCTGATGACACAGAGCAGCTCCTCCTCTCTTGGTCCCCATGTGTGTGGCCACACACACCTGCCTTCTCAGATGGGGCAATTTCTGGGCACTGCACCCTGGGAACTTTCCGGTCAAGACAGAGAGACAGCTGTGTAACTCCACCAGTGGGTGAAAGGTGGGTGTTAATTTCTGAGGTTGAGTTTTGGATCCGTTCCACACCTGCCTAGGTTCTTCCAGGAGACCTTTTGGGGGATATGGCTCCTCCTCTTTAGGAGACAGAGAAATATCTTCACCTCCTAACAAGTTGTTCGTGTTGCAGTTACAGATATTTTTACGTATTTGCCTCTTCCCTCTCTTGATTTTCTTTTTTCAGTGTTTAGGTTGGGTTCTTGTGTAGGCTTTCTTTGTTAAACCAAAGAACCTTTTAGTATCAGTTATCTTCTTGTACAGATGCTTGCACACAAGCATTAATCCTGTTCTTAAGTCTGTTGTGTTTAAACAGATTCAGATCTTTAAGTATCACACTGTATGACATATTATAAGGCCTGTGAATTCATCCCAGGGTGATTTCAAGAGTCAGCTGAGATTAAGTGGTTCAGATTGTGATATCGTCTGAGATTTCTAGAATTATTTTATACAGCCAGGAGATCGGGATGTCATAGTACTGAATGTCAGACAAACTTGTTTTTTATATTTTTTCCATGAAACAAAGACTTTGTTTTTTCAGTTCAAAATTCTTATATCTCATGGCTTTTCGAGGCTGTACATGATATTATTAAGTAGCAATTCAGTAGTTCTAAGGGGGTTTCTGTAGAGCAAATGTTTTTCTCACAGAAAATATTTAATTGGTCACAGTTAGATGAGTGCACTGGCGTCAAATAGGAACTGAAAGTGAATTGACCTCTGGCCCAACCGATTTTTGCTCTGGAGAATGACTTAAAGACAATGTTGATGAGGTGTAGAAAGATTACACTTATGTTATCTGTGACAGCAAGGTCTTTCAACGTAGCTTGTCACAATACATTTGTAGTAGAGATCTGTGTACTCTCAATAAAACCTAAAATATTGAGACTTCTTAGTGTGTGTATGTAATGTGATACCTAATATTTTCATTTTTAAATGCACAATGTGTATATATGTTATTTACTGAATGTGTATTTAAATGCTGTGATATGATATGATTTTCAGTTGATTCACCTGAAAATTAGAAATACTTCATATTAGCTTGTTTTTATTAAAGAATAATGCATGCACAGACAAATCTATTTCTATCCTAAATTTCTGTGTTCTTTTTATGCTGCCAGCACCCATCAGCTTGGTAATGATAATTTTGAGTATGCTTGTGGAGGATCAAGTTGCATTTGTGTGAGGACAAGAATATGGCCCTCCTTTCTGCTTTGGAAAACCTCACCCTGAACATAAAATCTAGGGTCACAAATACAAGGTGCTGAAACATTTGTTTTCTCTTAGCATAGATTTCTTTTGAAAGTACTGTGAACAAAATATCCCAATATTTAGTAGCGATGATTCATGTCACAACTTCACGTCACTACTTCACTGTATTTTAATGCATAATATTTTGACTTCACAAGAAAATATGGTAATAAATACATACTCCTCCTACATAGTATTCTTGTGCCCTCTTAATTCCTTCCCTCTCACATTTCTAATCTGTCAAAACTATGTGATGGGCCACATAGAATCATCCAATAAGGGAAAGAATGGCACATTGCTGAAGAGACAATCTGACCATGAAAACACTGAACCTGAAGGAGTACTTAGCAAAAAGCACCCAAATACTAACTTCTACATACCCAGAGCATTTTTGCTGGTTAAAATTTATTTCTGAGTTATACTGAAATTTATTTTTGTATTATTTGCGTCTTTCATGTTCTTTATATGAAGTCAGATTTCTGTGATTCATCCTGTCTGACATCGGTATACCAGATCAAGTATACAGTCATAAAGTAGACAGATTCAAAATAAAATACTGTTGTTAAATTATATTTTAATTCAGTGCCAGTGGAGTTGATCTAAAATAACCTGATTGTGTATTCTTTAAAGGAAAACTGAAAAGAAAGTATGGCATACTTGAATGCTTCCTGAGTATCCCATCAAAAAGTGTTTTACTGCAAACCTTCCAATTACCTCCAAAAAAACCCAACAGAAGCAAGTGTTGCAGTAACTAAATAGCTGTGTATTTGTATAAGTTTAGAGTGTCATCAACCTTCTTGATCAAGCATCTTAGTCAATTTACCCAACCCAATCTCTTCTAGTCATTGTGTGTATAACCTGTCCTGGAAATGAGTTTATTAGGTTTTGTGAAAAATGGTTAAGAAGAGTTAAAGACCCAGTTTTTGAGAAGTGGTTTCATCACATTAAAGTTGAGAATATTATAGAATTTTTTTTCTGTTGGTTTGCTCTGGCTAAATATTCTGTATCCTGCAGTCTGGAGAAATACTGGAGTAGCAGTATAATGTACTTACAATGTCAGATAGAATAAAATTCCTTGCTAAAGCAATCTAGTTTTCAGTTCTTAGGGTAGGCTTTTGGAAATTTTACTATGGAAATAACTTGAATGCAAGATGTAGTTGTCATACTACATCTTCTCCAGGAAATTCAGCTTTACTAAATGTATCACACTCAGGATGAGGTTTAAAAGAGGCCTCAATCCAACCTTGAACCTTCATCTGTAGTCTTAGATAAGGCGCCAAATTCATTTGTGAACACAATCCATGTAACACATGCGTACCTAGTAGACTGCTGGTAGATACCTGGTAGATACATGCCTGACTCTTTAGTTGGATACATAAACCTGTTTGCTTTGACAGGTCTAAATTCACACTCACTACAGAACTGTTTAAAAGCTTCTTTTAAGAGCATATGCCTAAAAGTAATAATGTATTTGTTTTATGAGTACCATGGTGCTAAAACATGATTTTTGTTGCAGTTGAAATTAATAAATGTATACCAATAGTAGAAACATTTATTTCAACTGTAAAAATTGACTTTATTATTGGTCAAGGGCTGTCAATGAAATTAACTTATTATGCACTTGAAACTCATTAGCAGTAGAATACAGTAGTTGTATATTTCAAATGACTGATGACTAGAGCTGTGTGAAATTGCTGCTGAATTTGTCAATTACTGTGTGAAATGTTCACTGTTAAGATAGATTTTCACTCAAAAATCATAGCTTTAAAATAATCTATAACAGTCCAAGGTTACCTCTTGTGATTATGGCATGTCCTCCTTTCTTCTGCTTCTCCTCCTCTGAAGTCCTGAAGGAATTTCTTTGTGTGATGAGGAGAAAGAATGAATTGATTTGCTGGGGACATTAGTGGACAGCAGAAATCAGCTGGTTTTATATTTGGGGTTCTTGGGGGTCTAACTGGACCAATGGATCAATCCTGGTGCACATCTTGCTGATAAATGAGCTCATGTAGTAGAATCCAAAATGGTGAACGCCACTAAGACAGAAGGGGCAAATGCAAAGGAGCCTCTATCTTTGTGGTAAAAGCCTTCTGGTCCTTCCTGGTCAGGACGAGTGGAGAAAGATTTGAACTTTTAACGGCGCTAATGATTAATACAAATTCCAGCATTTGCCACATCACCCACTTCACAGTTAATTAAATTCCCTTGAAGAAAAATTAAAGAAACATTGTACATCCTGGCCACAGATGGTTTTGTGTGGCCAAACAGTAACTGTCCCTGTAATTCATTTATGATATAGTGAAATGAAATGATTGAAATAAATTAACAATGGACCAGATTCAGCTTTCAGTAGTTACTAATCAGTGCAGTACTGATATAGCAAAAAATAATCTATATAGCTGCTAGCCCAAGATAGCTCAGTGGGACTCTTACTTTTGTCTAGCAGGGAAGAGTTTTGGCAACTGAGGAAGCTATATTCCTTTTAGTGGATATAACACCCTGGTAATAGGGGACACCACCATTATCTTCTGAGAAAATGAAATTCACAGGTGATAACACATAAAGGATGCAGAAGGATATTCTTTGGAAATTTTCTCAATAGGTTTCCATCCTTACTTATAGCCATTTACTTCTTTCCTTACATCAAAGTTCATGACTTGGGAAAAAAAATGTAGAAGTCACTGCTCAAAGACATTGTTTCCAGACAGTAGTTAAAAGAAAAATGGGCTTACTCCTTAAAAATAATCTTCTAACTTGAAGACTAGATGGAAGCTGAATGTACCAAAAATGATTTGACAAGTTAAAACCTCCTCCCCCCAGACCTGTCTGGTAGGCAAACAACTCTTATTTTATGTATTCTACTATAAGATATAATAAACTATAGTATAAAATAACAAGCTAAAAAATACTATATTTTGTTCTTAAATGTTTTATGGTGAGAACTAGAATTTCTCAGGCAGTGATTTTGCATTCTTATTCTGACTGTGAATCTTTTTACTACAACATTGATTCTAAGGAAGCTAAAAGTATTAATAGGCTCAAAAAGGACACATTTATTTCAGGAATGTACACTAGTAGACTTGTAAACACATTGTTCATACACAGGTCTAACTCAGACAATCCACTGGTTTCCAGAGGGTGATTGATACCTTAGTTAAAAGGTTATCTTAGATTTGCTTTGTTTTTTTTTCCATAGCTTCCCCGACCGATCGTCAGAGAGCAGATGCTTCCAGGGTGGCAACTCTCAGACCCAACACAGTGGTTCTTCTGACAGCAGGTTCACTGTTATGGTCTTGTTAATAGTTACAAAGATGAAATATTTTACTACTGTAACTATCGTACGGATGTCAGCTTTAGTATGAGATAGCTGTTACTTATTCTGTAGGATCATTCTCACATGAGTTTCTGTTTAGACTAGTTGTCTAAGAATATTCCCCCCTATTAACAGAAAAAAAAAAGAGAAAAATAAAATAAGGAGCTTTGTCTAGAATTCTTTCCAAGCGTGTCTCAAATCAGCATCACATTTAATGTAGTACTAAGGGCATCTACTAACGAGGGAAAAATATTGAAATAGAAAAATTGAAATTGCCATTATTTGTTAAATTATACTAATATTTCCTCTATTGTAGTTCAGGTTATTTTGACTAACATGTTTTAGCATCAAAAGTTTACCAGTGAATTCTCTGAGTTTCCTATTTTGCTATACAGCTCATTTTTAACACAGGTTTGCAGAAAGGGACAGAAAGATTCAGAAAACTTTGCAGCATGCCTTGGCTGAGTTTTAGTTGAATACTGATGCCACACCAGATTTTAAATGACATATAAGATGAAATCAAGCAAAATATGGGCTACTCTGCAGCAGAAAGTGAAATTGAAGTGTTTCACAAGGCTCCCTATGAAACTCTGAGGTACAGCAAGATTTTATATATATATTACAAGTGTATAAACCAATGATGCACACAAAGACTTAGCTGGTTGAAAATGTAAGCACTCAGGCTAATTTATTTTGGGATTATGGGCTTGACTTAAGCACACACGTACAAACACATGCAGTTCTGTTTTGGTGAATCACAATGATAACCACTTCACGCACCCAAAGTGCTCAGCGTTTTAAGGAGAGTAATGGAAGGAACTGAGCAAGTGGAAGCCAGTCCCAACCCCAGGCAGGGTGAGAGTGTGGGGGTGCTGCTGCCCCGTTGCCCTCTTTAGCTCTCCCTTCGTGATGGTAAGCCGGCTAAATCACTTCTGTATGACCTTCCTGGGCAGGGCAATTCAGCATGCAGGAGAATTCTTTCTTCAGTAGGCAAGGGGTGCACAGCAGCTGTGCCAGAATGCTTGCTCGGTGTTGAACTAGTGTCAGGGACCATCCTGATATATCTGTGTTGCGTTTGGAGGGGAATCAGTGGCTGGGAACGCTCCATCCCTAATGTGTCTGGTAGCTTAGCACTTTTCCAGATATGCCCAAACAGGCTGCTCATGGGCTGCCTGCAGGCAGGCCTTAGGCAACCTGACAGGCAATACTGTGGATGGGAGAGTACATGCTAGTCAGCTGCCTGTGTGCACTCCTGAGGATGCTTTTTTAGCAGAAGTGTAGAAATAGATAATGTAGGCAATTATAATAGGGGTGAATCTTCACCTTTCTGGAATGAAAAGAAGACTCTAACCCAATCTCAGATTTGAAGACTGACCTCTCGTTTCAGACTCTAGTAGGATGCCTTTGTACCTGCAAAGGATAATCACAACTAGCCAGAGAGAAAAGGTCTGACTGTGATGTTTAGTGCTCTACAGGGTCTGGTAGCTTCTAAAACAGGAATAAAGAAAAAAAGGGAGTAATTTTCATTTCTGAAAGAAAACATTTAGCCCAGACCAGATAAACCTGAACTAACTTTTTATAATGAATTATTCTGATGAGCTGACAGGAAGTCAATTTAAAAAAAAAAAGTAAAAACCAACCCAGCCCCCCAGCCTCTCTCTCTCTCTTTCCGTATATGTGCATATTTACCAATGTTTGAACTTTAGTGTGGTTTTTGGCGTGCTTCTTTTTAACTTGCATTAAATGCTTTAAAGCAACAAATGAAATGTATTTCACATTACTGGGAGAGTTATTAACATAAGAAAGAGTAAGGATATTAAAAAATATAAACTTAGGAAAAACACAGACATTATTTTTAACCTGCACAAGAACTACAAGAGCCTACAAACAAGTACAAATGGCAGCTCTTTGAATATGAAGCATAATAAGTAATAATCAGTATCTTATATGATGATAGCCAAAGGCAGTGACATTTGAACAGCATGTCTTCTCTAAGCTTGGATAGTTTGGTAGCACATATCTGCAAGTGCTTAGCCATGTTAACATAAACCCTCATTAGACGGGATTAGGCAAGAAACAGTGACAAACAGGGTGGACACTAACTCTCTGAGGAACCATGTCAGGCACTACACACTAATTATCCTTTTAAATTACTTTAAGATTCAGGGAATGAATATCAGTGTATGTGCATATGACTACATGGGGAATTGTGTTTTATGTACTACAACCTGTTTGTATTTTGCAACAGTTTTAAAATTCTTTTTCTTCCATAATCTGTTGTCACAACCTAAAGTATTTATTCTTCAGGATCCCTGGGCAATGACCAAGTCAATGAGGATACCTAAATGTTTTCCCTTGTTCAGGAGAAAACGTCCAGGAACTAATCCTGTATCAGTATCTCCTATAAATGGTTATTAGCAATCTATTTTGGAAATGCAGTTTAGGAACATAATAGGCCCAAGTTCAAATTGTGTAGAATGCAGTAGCTTTCACTGTAGGCTCCATTACCAGAAATCCTGGGTAAGGATGACCAAAAGAAAAGACAGAAACCAGTACTGACTGAGGGAATTGTGTTTTGACTTTTGATTGTTGATTGCTTACCTGCTCTTCAGGTCCTCTATTATAGGTTAATTTGCCTCTAATCTTTTTCAGCAAAGTAGATGACATTCCTAAATTCCTACTACCACTTTTCCCAAATTATATTGCCATCATGGAGGTAATATAACAGAATAAGCCACAACCATATACTGGGTTTGTAGCATTGACTATCTGATATTTCTCTTGAAATCAAAGAATTTGAAAGACTCAAGGCAAATCAGTGTTAAATGTCTCATACAGAATGTCTTAAAAGAATATAATTAGAATATGTATCCACATATATACAAAGTGAAAAATAAAAAGACAGGTGAAAAAATAGTAGATTCTTCCTACATTTACCTGACAAAAGCTACTTTTCACATTAATCAGCCTGTTATCATTCTCTTTTACTATCAGAATTTTTCTTAAAAATAATGTAATTGCATCACGCTACTTTAAGTTAATGCCAGATCTTCACTAATGTTAACAATACACAGATTTTAAATGCAAACTTCGACAGAAAAAGTAAATAGGGTCTTTACTTTTAAACATTTCACTTGGGAACACTTTTTTTCATTTGTGGAGCAGAATATTTTATTAGGATAATATTTGACCTCTTTGAAATGTGCAAAATTGTGCACCAGGAAAGCTTTCATATCTAAAACTAAAATTAAGGAATTAGTGGCAATATTACCAAATGATCACATGAGTTTTTATTGTATACCAACAGAAACACTTCTAAGTGCTTACAGGCACTTAAATAAAAGTTCCATCTTAATTTTCTGTTATGGATTTTGATGAGTCGAATTTTCAAAGACTGCTTTTCTTGGATAACAAATACATGTGACAACATTTTTTGCATGCTAATTTGACTAATTTTATAAACATAACTTGAGTCTAGATCTGCATTTCTTGACAAAAGAAGTATTACTCGGAATTGCACATAAAATCCTGTGTATTCATTTCTGACTACGCTAACACAGAATTAAATCCTGATCTGCTCACTTCTGACAGCAATGTTATTTCAGGTCTTTCTTTTACAAAAGTCGTGCTGTAAACTAAAATAAAAAGAACCATAGAATCATAGAATCATAGAATGGTTTTGGTTGGAAGGGACCTTAAAGATCGTCTAGTCCCAACTCCCCTGCCATGGGCAGGGACACCTCCAGGTAGACCAGGCTGCTCAAGGTCCCGTCCTGCCTGGTTGTGAACATCTCCAGGGATGGGGCACCTACAACTTCCCTGGGCAACCTGTGCCAGTGCCTTACCACTCTCATCATGAAGAATTTCTTCCTAATGTCCAGTCTAAATCTTCCTTCCTCCAATTTAAATCAATTTACCCTTGTCCTGTCACTACATGACCTTGTAAAAAACCCCTCACCAGCTTTCTTGTAGGCCCCCTTCAGGTACTGGAAGGTTGCTATAAGGTCGCCCTGCAGCCCTCTCTTCTCCAGGCTGCACAACCCAAACTCTCTAAGCCTGTTCTCATAGCAGAGGTGCTCCAGCCCTCTGATCATCTTTGCAACCCTCCTCTGGACCCATTCCAACAGTTCCATATCCTTCTTATGTTGAAGGATATGGAGGATTCCAGAACTGGACACAGGATTCCAGGTGGGGGTCTCATAAGACTGGAGTAGAGGGGCAGAATCACCTCCCTCGACCTGCTGGCCACAGTTCTTCTGATGCAGACCAGGATACGGTTGGCCTTCTGGGTTGCGAGTGCACATTGCCATCTTGTGTCAAGCTTCTCATCAATCAACACATCCAAGTCCTCCTCCACCGGGCTGCTCTCAATTGCATATTCTGTATTGAAACCGTGGCTTGCTCCAAGCCAGGTGTGGGTCCTTGTAACTGGCCTTGTTGAACCTCATGAGGTTCACACGAGCTCACTATCCTTTTTAAAAATGGGCATAATGTTGCCTTTCTTCCAGTGACCAGGGACTTCCCCTGACTGCCGAGACTTTTCGAATATCATGGAGAGTGTCTTAGCAACCACATCGGGCAATTCCCTCAGGACTCATCAGGTCCCATGGACTTATATATGTTCAGGTTCCTCTGGTGGTCATGAACCTGATCTTCCCATACAGTGGGACGGCCTTTACCCCCCTGGTCCTCATCTTCTTTTCCATTGACCGAGGAGGGATAGGGAGAGCAGTTTTCAGTGAAGGCAGAGGCAAAAAATTGTTGAGTACCTCAGCCTTCTCCTCATCTGTTGATATGTAATCACCATTTTCATTTGACATGTCTATAGAGGCCTTTCTTGTTATTCTTTGCTTCCCTTGCCTAGTTCAGCTCCAGCTGTGTCTTGGCCTTCCTGACCCCATCCCTACATAACCGGGCCATGTCCCTATACTTTTCCCAGGTTACCTGTCCCTGCTTGCATTAAGAGAAGGATCCTCCTTCCAAAACCTGTTATTTCAGTCAGAAAATAAATTGTAAAAAATTGTTCTTCCTAGTCTTCCTACATTAAGTCATGAATTTATTTGACTTCATTGACCATCTGCACAGATATAAGATAGCAGCAACATGTACAAGGAATCCAGAGGTAGATAGAAACTGAGAACCTTTATTACTTCAGCGCGGTACCTGGGAAATAAGAAGACATCTATAATTATAGTACTGAGTGTAGTAGGCATGGCCCTTAGTGTAGCACCTGTAGAAATATTACGCATAAGAACATATCCATGGAAAAGAGGAGATTCAGGATTAAAACATGTGTGGAAAGGTGGTTTGAAATGAAAGGACAGAAGAAAAATGCAAGAATGCCCTGTAGTTGAATCCATTATCCTAAGCCCCAGTCTTGGGAACATGAGAACACCCTTGGCATAAACATTTGTGTTGAGGTCAAGTGGGATTAGAGGAAAATATATTTGGATGCCTGGGGCTATGTCACAAAAAGAAAATATTAATTAAAAAAACAAGCTAGAGGTTTTACTTGCCCTCAAACTACTTTTTCTTTTAACACATTCTTTTGCTTTTTACAGTCAGTGGACTTGATTTTGATCTCACTTGTATTGGTTTTAATCAGAATAACTCAGTATAAGCCAGGGCATTGTTCTGATATCAAATCAACCTAGACAAGGGGAGTTTTATTTTCAGCATATTGCGCCAGTGCAGCTGGTTAAAACAAGGCTGCATTTGCAGTTAATGAAAGTCAGGATGTAACGACACTAATCTGCAATGTGAAAAAGAGGCTGCTAATAGGGCTAGGTTTCATAATAGTGGCTTGGTTTGGAATAAGAGCTGAAGCTGCTGATTCCCTGGGAGTGCTTTTAGCATGGAGGTCACCTCAAGGGCTTGCACTAGGCTTCAGGCTGGGTTGATCATAGCAGGTGAACATGGGCTAAACCTTAAGAACTGATTTTCTGGAATACTTCTCACCTCTTTAAATATAAATATATACAAACCTTTTGGTGAATCAAGCCTACAATGTTCAGTTAGAAAATGCTGAAGACAATTGCAGCCTTTAATTTCATGGCAATTTAATTTAAGGAAAAAACGTTTTTTTATCTGACCTGACCTTTTCCTAATCTACATAAAATAACAGTTACGCATTTTCTTTCAGGTTAGTTGGTTGAGATCAGTTAACCAGCTGTTCCCAGCTCTGTTGCCACAGGACTCATTGTTATTTTCAAATTGTCAACCTTCAGTTCTGAGTGTGTTTTTACTGGCTGCTTAGGAAAGGCTTTAAAGTGCCATGACAGCTAAAACAACAGATCCTTGAGACCTGTAGGCTCTGAAATGAACAGAAACAAATTAAACTGCTGTGGGAGTTGAACTGGGATAGGTCAAGAAACCAACATGTTGGTTTGCTGAAGTGGGACAAGAAAAAGATGAGAACAAGAATGCCTTGATCAGAGACTTGAATGTACACTTTTGAGGGGCAGGTTTTGTTATGTGAACTCACAATATTTCTGAGCTATGTTGAGATCTTTAACCTGTCTTTAGACTGTGACATGAACCATGTTTGTAACAAGATCTTGCAACTCTGGAGAGTGACTTCATTAAATTGTTGTCATTTGATTCTTGCTGAATTATTCTCTCACCCTGTCATTTTACAAAATCAAGCACACACATGATGCCCTAATCCCTTTATCTATTAAATGTGGAAGAAGTATTTCTCTATACAAACTTAAAAAACATAAGGATTGCCCTATTATTGTACTACTAAAGACAATTTTGGCCCACACTGAAAAAAGGTGCTTCCATTTTGAACCCCAGTAAAGCAACTGACTCCAATCTTTCCACCTGCTTATGTTGCTATAAAAACTCTGTCTCACTGAATTCATGTAGTATTTCAGATTGATTGTTGGAAACAGCAGAAAATTGTATTCTTTTAGCAGCTTATAAATTGCGTGTGCTTATTTTAATGGTAAAGTGTAATGATGCATCACTAGCTGATGAAGGGTCTGTCTCAAGAGGGACAAAAAAGAAAAGATTTGAGTACATTCTTAAACTACTTCCATCCTTCAGGTTTGAATTAAATTCAACTTGAGTATAGTTAGTTGAAAAAAGCTTATATTTTTAAGCCAGAGAAAATAAGTATACTGCATTAAATAGATTAGTTGAACATTATTTATAAAACCAATTGCTCAATAAACACTTTATTTTCCCAACAGAACTGATATTCAACTTGGCAATTTGTATAAACAATATGTATGTTCTTAATGTATATGTTTATCTACAATAGTAAACATAAGCAACCTTTTGCCTATCATATAATGCCCCTAAAGGCATTATGGGTTAACAGTGATTTAATCCCCTTATGCATGCATAATATGACAAGCTTTGCATAAATGATAATAAATAATTGGTATGTATAAATAATTCATCATTTATTTTTGCAGTAGAAATAGAATTCTTAGACATATTTTAAACAAAGGGAATAGCAAACATGGTCTCAATCAGAAAAGGGGTTAAATCACATTATACAAAACAATGTTTCAAATAATCAAGACTCATGCATGCAACATATATTTTTATTCCTTTCATGCTAGCATATTATATTGCCAGCTTGTTCTGAAGTATGGAACAGTACGTATTTAAAAGCATCATAAAATAATGGAAGAAATAAATGTTCTGTTGGACATAAAATCCAAAACAAGAGGGAAAAATATATAATTATATCAGAAAATATAAATACATGTCCTGAGATCTCCAGAAAACTGGACTTTATTGGTGGATATCAGTTTTTGTTTGGAATCAATTCTGATATTTTGAGGAGATTTTTCTAACATTCCTAGTGCAGATAACAGCTGATAAAATTTTAAAATGTTAATTTTTATAGTAATTTCTTATTTAACAACAGTTATATTTTTGCACAATAAATTATAAATTGGATGATTTTTTTTGATGAAGCAATATTCTAAAAAAGGATACAAAAATACAGTGTTACTCTAAATAGGTAATAGTTTCAACAGTTAAGTGTCATGAAGGTTTCAAGATTCAATGTACACAGCAGTGAATTAACTTCAAGAATCTAATGCCATCCTTATTCAGCAAGGCAGTCAAATACACACTTAAACTTAAGCACATGCATCAATTTCATTGACTTTACGTTAAGCTCTCCAGAGTATATTTCTTTTCATTAGGAAGACACTGATTCTTAACTACCATCAAACTGCCGACTCAACTTGCTTCAATAAGTCCCTCTGAAGATTCTCAAAGTCTTCTCTAATTTTGACCAATATAAAGAGCACTGGCATTTGCAAATGCTGGCATGTAATTTCTTAACCCTTTCTACTGACAACTGTGTTTATCGATACATCTGTCAAGTAGGAGAGATCGCAGTATCTATGGAGATTAAAAATGCTGTTACAAAGGAAAACTCCACAATTATTATTATTTTTGCCACTGAATTGAATATTGCTGACTTTATTGCAAAACTGTGACACACCTAGCTATTAATGTATTATTGAATAAAAAACCCTCTTTGAACCTAGATTCTGACTTTTAGATATTTTCCAACCAAAAGCAGAACCTTTTCTCTCACTTTATGACTGCTTAAAAATCATATATAAGCTACGCTAGCTATTTTGAAAGTAAAAGTTAATGTTCCTGTTATTTACTTGTGAAGTAGAGAATTGTGATGTGCACAAATTTCCCTTTACACCTATCACGTCATGGCCACTCAGGTGTTTCATTATACATGATTCATTACTTTTAATTAGTTTAATCAATTTCCTGATATTTATTCATAAATCTCATAATTTTCCCTATTTCCCATTTAAAATTGCATCAGAACTCTTGATACTACCTGACATAGTAGCAAATTTAAACTAAGTTTTAGCTCACTTAGAATTTAAATACTTTGGTTTATTAATTTTCTTGAACCTCTTTTCTGACACCTCTGCAGTTGACTATCCCTAAAAACCACAAGACTTACTACGTTTCTTGCTTAAATCCTACATATCAAGTCTCAGTATTCCTTCTCAGCTTCCATCTGACCCCAGAGTCATACAAAATACATAGGTTTGTTTTTCCTTGTGAGTTCAGCTGCTTTCACATTGAGCTGCCTGTCCCTGATCCCCACAAGCACTGCCTCTTCTCAGGCATCCCAAGCAGTTTAGATACTCAAGAAATATTGCAGATCTCTCAGGTTCATATCTCATATACACATGAGGCACCTGAACATATATAAGTCTATGGGACCTGATGAGATGCAACCCAGAATCCTGAGGGAACGGGCTGATGTGGTTACCAAGCCACTCCCTATGATATTTGAAAAGTCATGGCAGTCAGGGGAAGTCCCTGGTGACTGGAATAAGGGCAACACTGTGCCCATTTTTAAAAAAGGTAGAAAGGATGACCTTGGGAACTACCGACCTGTCAGCCTCACCTCTGTGCCTGCAAAGATTATGGAACAGATCCTCCTGGAAGCTATGCTAAAACATATGGAGGACAGGGGACGTGATTATCATGGCTTCACCAAGGGCAAGTCCTGTATGACCAACCTAGCCGCTTTCTATGATTGGCTGACCACATCAGTGGACATGGGAAAAGCAATGGATGTAATCTGTCTGAACTTCTGTAAAGCCTTTGACATGGTCCCCCAGAACATCCTTCTCTCTAAATTGGAGAGAAATGGATTTGATGAGTGGACTGTTCAGTGCATAAGGAATTGGTTGGATAGTTCACTTAGAGAGTAGCGGTCAATGGCTCAATGTCCAGATGGAGATGTATGAAAAGTAGTGTCCCATAGGGATCTGTACTGGGACCAGTGCTGTTTAATATTTTCATTGATGTTATAGACAGCAAGATCAAGTGCAACCTCTCCAAGTTTGCAGTTGTCACATCAGAAGGAAGAGATGTCGTTGAAAGGGACCAGGACAAGCTGGAGAAGTGGGCCTGTGTGAACCTCATAAGGTTCAACAAGGCAAACTACACCTGGGTCAGGGTAATCTATGGTTTCAATACAGGACGAGGAACAACATAATTGGGAGCAGACTTGTGAAGAAGGACTTGGGGGTTGACACAAGCTGGCAATGTGCACTCACAGCCCAGAAGGCCAACCTTATCCTGGTTCTGGAGCACCTCTGCTACGAGGACAGGCTGAGAGAGTTGGGGTTGTTCAGCCTGGAGAAGACAAGGCTGTTCAGGCCTTTCAACACCTGAAGGGGGCACACAAGAAAGCTGGGGAGGAACTTTTTACAAGGGCATATGATGATGGGACTAGGGGGAATGGGCTTAAATTGGAGGGGGAAGATTTTGATTAGGCATTAGAAGAAATTCTTCACAACGAGGGTTGTGAGGCATTGGCTCAGGTTGCCCAGGGAAGTTGTGTATGCCCTCTCCCTGGAAGTGTTCATGGCCAAGTAGGATGGGGCCTTGAGCAACCCCATCTGGTGGGAGGTGTCCCTGCCCATGGCAGGAGCACTGGAACTAAATGATATTTAAGGTCCTTTCCAATCCAAACCATTCTATGATTCTATGAGTCTATGCTTTCATCCCCTTACCTTACCAGCTCCATCCAAAATGCTAGACATTTTCCTGGGACATGTAATGATTTGGTCCACTGTAAAGAAGAGCAAACACAGCAAGTAGTAATCAGTGCCTGTTATTCAACAGCTCAGAAATTAGAGCATCCACATAGGACGTAGGGCGCCTGCACTTCATTTCTTCTTTCTCTTGTGGATCCTTGACAGCAAAGTCTACGACATATGCAGAGGCATGGTTTGGATTCTTTGTGCTGCAGCTATCCTATGTGGTGTGGGAGAACAGATTATTTAGGGAATCAGAAATAGCAAAATAACAGTTCTGAGGCAAAAATATTTTAGACTTCACTTCCAGACTCTGATGCAGTGCATGTTTCTCTGTGTATACAAAATAGTCATTTGATCTGGGTGTGTGAGCTACTCATGTCGTCATGCTTTGCAGCCTGTCTGTGCCTGTGCATTTACCTGAGCACTGACAAATGCAAGCTCATATCCCTTCAGGCTTAGGAAAGAACTGGGACCATGTCCCGTACCTCATGTTCTGCGGAAGAAGCATTAATGAGAAGGTTTTTTTTTTTCCTGAGATTTTGCAGAGATCAGCTCTCTAAGGGCACCATCCGGCCAAAGCAGGGCCAGTGCTGGTGTGAGAAATGTTCCAGGAATGATTAGTCAGAGACTGTAGGAGGTAGGACCAAAGTATTGCAGATTTAGGATGGTGCAGCTTCACAACATTTTGAATCTTAAAAATTATACCTTCTCTTTTGGCCTTGCAGGCCTTTTTTTCTGGTAAGCTGCAGGTTCAGCTCCTTAATATGGTAGAAAATAGGTTTTTTTTTAATTTCCTTGAGGGATTAGTTTTCTGCCAGGCAGTGAGATAAATGGGCTCACTAGCCTCACAAACATCATACTGCAAAAGAGTGAGTGTACAGGTGAGCACAGGAGAAAAAATGGTGACAGAGTGTTGTTAGTTGCACCCTATGGTCAAGGTAGAGCTTGCTCTCCATGTTTTCTGTTGCCCAGTGGAAGGATCTCCAGGCTGACTGTTAAGACAACTATGGCAGTAATTTCCACCAAGCTGAGGGCTGTCTGTTCTGGTGAGCAGCAAGGTAGTTACGTTAAGATCACGTGTAGTGTTGTAAAGTTCAGATTGTTCTTGGATTTGCCGGGTAACACAAGAATCTGTTTTGATAAGGCAACATGGTGACTCCAATTATAAGAAAATTATTTGTTTTTCCTGTAATTTCTACAATGCTCTGATTTTTTGCCTTTGTTCCACAGAAGTCCAAGTTTTAATCATCTTGAAAAGGAGTGAAGTTTCCATTAAAAAAAAAAAAGGGAAACATTTAAGAATATCATAAAGATTCGTTGGAAGGTTTTTCCTTCTTGTATACTTCAACTTTTCCAGAGCAATGTCTTGCATTTTAAAAAAAGAAAATATATTTTAACTTGAAATCTACATAGTATTACTTAATGTAGAATTGATTTGTTTTCTGCCTCATTCTATTAATTGTTTCTATATGTTACATCTTTCGGTATAACTGATAGTAGCGGCTAATATCTTTGCTCTCTGAAGAAGAAAATAGGTAAGGAACATTTTAAATGGGGTCATTGTAGTTATATGCAAAGAGAAAACCCTGAGTAAATATCTAATTTAAGTTGAATGTTCTTGTAAATTGTTAATTTCTTAAGCGTTTTTCCTTTGAGGCATACTGAACAACAAATACCAAAGCCTTTCAACAGTAAGAGAACACATGTAGGTTAGTGTTTGGCCTCCTTATTGGCTTTTCCCCTCAAGTATTATTTCCATCTTAGTGATTTAAAAGAACCAGTGAAATCATGGGTGCCACTTACAACCTACACAGTGGAAATTAGAGCCTTTTAGGGAAAAGATATTTGGCTGATAAAAGCTAACTCCTTTAACTTTGGTGCGACACAATATTTCTTTTGGCAAGGGGTCACTAGTGCTCCGCATACATCATCACTAACTTATTAGATCTTGAGGCAATTAGCTGAAAACAAACAGAAGAGACAAGCCCTGTATTGAGCTATAGAAACCAGAAGAAAATAGCCCATGGCACTCCATTATTCCAGAGCTTCATCAAAGGCTAGGCACTGGCTGCAGTTGAAAGAAAGGAGAGCATTGTTTTCATGTAACATCTATACAGTATAGTGACTCTACCATGTTATTTATCTACTGATTCAAGTTACATCCAAACTTGTCTTGTTATAATAGGCCAGTGGAAAGAACTTTTCAGTTTCTACCTAAAACAGTATATGCAACATGTTGCTTGATTAGCTAAGGATTAAAAACCCAATTAGATTCTCCCTTTTCATGGGAAATCACATGAGGAATTCTGAGAAATATTACTGAAAACCACTGCTTAAAGTTATCGTCTATGGTAACACACATCAAATGAAGAACTGATAGCTAAGGAAGCCACAGAATCATCCAAGCAAACCGACCTTTGCCATTTCTAATTTAAATATGTATTTCTGAATACAAGATTTCATACTTATCTGAGATATATACTTTACTAATTTCAAAAATAAGTAACATTTTTTTCCCCTACAGAAAAAGATAATAATCTGAGAGAAATCAGGTGTTGCTCTAAGTATGGCACAACTAAATGTTATCATCAGAATACAAGCTTTTTGGGTTTTTTTTATTTTTATTTTTCAGTAATGTGCTAAGCAATAGAATATGGCTTCACTCATGTATGATAAACATAATTATGATGCAAAACCTTCTGTGAGTCTTATTCCAAAAAAAAAAAAAAATAATATTTAATCCTTTGTTTTGAGAAAAGGAGAATAATTGTTAGAGGAACCTGGTTGTGTTTGTCGCTTCTTTCTTTTCTGCCTATTGAACAGACATTCTGTGCACACAAATTGAACCATAGTAGAATATTGCATACCACTAGTTTGCTTTTTATATCTTAGTAAATATCTAAATTAATTAGAATTTTAAGAAACTAGCAGTGTTAAGTTATTATATTCTGTAATACTTTATGAAAAATACAGGGAAATCTTTTTTCTTCATCTCTAAATGTATTTTAGATATATAAAATGCCAGTATTGCCTTCCTTGCATCTTATTTTTTCATTTCTTCCCCACCGAATATAAAATCAAATCAAGCCATTCCAAATACATGACTGGGATCCTTAAAGATATAAAGACCTCCTTTGTATCAGTGGTGGATTCTGAACATAGAGCCAACAAAATCTGATGCTGAAGGCTTACAATTTGATAGTGTAGGGTACAGGATGATGAGCAATGGCATCATTCTACCCATTCCCCCCTCTCCTGTAGCTTAATGATGAGGTGATTTGTAGACTTGCTCCCAGTACAGGGGGTACCTCAAACGCATTGTCACTCTCTTGCCTTCTGGATCAGACCTGTGAGGCAATTAACAGCTAAGCTACCGCTCTTAATTATACTGAAGAGCTACTAAGGGCTTAAAAAGTAGGCAGATCAGTGAAGGTCATCACAGTGGTATTTCACACAGCCTTATCTGATATTTCAGTTCTGAGAGAAGATTGAGACTGTAAATGCTTTTCCATGTTGAGTATAAAATTTTTGTAGAAAGCCAGGCGCTTTCTCATAAGGGAATGTAGAGAGAGGTCTAACTGTAAAAAAAGTCATTTGCTGGACATGCAGTGTGACTTCCATCCTTCTTTGAAACTGACGTTTGTAGAAATTGCAGTGCTTAAGATAAAGCTAAATAAGAAGAAACAACTGTGAAATTATTAACCTATATTTACTTTCAAACTCAAATTCATTATTTGCAATCTTCCCTGAACAACATAAGCATTAACTTACCTTTTTCCATAGTAACATCTCCTTCCCTATTTCTTATTTACTGTTGCAGGTCTGTATCTTTTCATCTCTTCAAAGTCACTGGAGTGATTTACAATAGTCTTATCAATTTCATGTGAATGGTCTATGGAATGCTAGGATTTGGTCAAATTCTTTCCCACAAGAGGTTTCAATTTGTTCATCATCCCCTCCTGGTATCTGGTTTCGAGACATGATGTGCAGAATTACCTTTTATATCAGTTCAGCAGATACAATGCATTAGCAGAGAAAATTAGACACAATTCCTTTCAGATCTGATGTGCTGCCGTTGTCTTTAAGTTGTCAGAGTGTCGAATTAATGGCAACTGGAGAAGGTTGCCATGACTTAAGGGATCACTGTAAAAGGAAAAACAATCCTTTATATCTTTTCTGAGAGAAAGGAAGGCAGCTGTTACATATCGTTTCACTGTAAAGCCCTCCCCAGCATATTTTTACTTTGTTATGTTAGGAGAGGAGATGTATATATGTATGTAAGTATATACACATATGCATATGTAAAAAATTCCTCCTATAAAATTAAAGTAAATAGCATGTGTATGATAACTTTAACATAAAAAACAGAAAATGTTTTTTTTTGAGCTTCAGGTTTTATTATGTATAATTTCAAACAGTCCTTTTTTCTGCGAATAACTTGAAAATATAGTATATCACTTTCTAGTAAGCTAGAATTTTCATCCAGTTATTACAAAATCTCTTTAGTATAAACCTACAAATAGTGTTAATTGACTTTTCTGAAAAAAAGAAAAGTCAAGTCATACATGCTATATCATTTTTGCTCTGTTAAGAAAATTATTATATTTATCTACTTTGGAAAGTTGGTTATTTTCCTTAGAAGATATAACTGTAAATGGGCATGATTTATTAATTTCTGCAGGACAAATGCAGTCTTAGAAAAGCAATTTGAGATTGACATTCATACGGATAAAAGAAGTTTGCAAATGATCCTAGAAAGGCTGGACAAGTGGTCAAAAGCTTCCAGTGGGCTCAACAAAGGTTCTTTGCATAAACTCTGATTAAGCTGGAGAAGCATTTTGGGGGTCATGAGTCCTGGATGTTTTCTTGTACAAATTGAGTGGATGAGAACTCTTCAGTGAGTAGAAACACAACAAATGCTATTGAAAATCTTAAGTGGAGAAAGCTAAAATGTGCAGGTCAGCTTTCAGGCCAGACTTAAGTATGTTGATCTCAGCCTATGTGGCCACCAAGTTCATTTGGGTAAGTTTGTGTGTCATCTTTTACAAATGTTTTTAACAATGTAAATTTGGTGAGAGAACCTACTTACATACTGAGCTTAGAGTTTGTATAAATTCTGAAAAAATAGATGCAATAAAAATAAATGAGTACATACATACATAACAACAAACAAAAAATCTACAGTGACACTTCGTAAACACTAGTAGTTTTATGCTCCTCCCACAATACTTCACTTACTCTATTTCTGAGAAAGCCCGAATAAATTTACTGGCTTTGCAATAAGCCTAGAAGATGGAAGTCTTAGTTTTCTGTACGCTTGCATACCCTCCAGAACAGAAAGGCCCTGAAAATCTTCTACCTTAACCCCCAAAATAAGAATCCTCAGGAACTGTATGGTTAAGAAGCCAAGCTGGGCTCATCTGCTAACTCAGATGATAAGGAAATAATTGGTTTATTAGGTAATAAGCCCTGTATTAAACGGTATTTTATAAATCAAAGCAAAAATATCAAATTTGATCCGAAATGTGAAATGTGTTTTAAGAAGTTCATATGTAATGTGCTCCACGTGTGATATGTAGCTGATTAAATATCCTACCAGAGTTTGATTTAACAAATGCTTTGAGGAAGTATCTGGTTGTACCTGTGGTACTTTGGAGGGAAGCTGCCATGTTTTCATGAATGACTGAGTAAAGCTGAAACTATAAAGAACACTGGCAATGTTCTGCTCTGATGCAATTGGAGTTAAAAAATTCACAGCCTCTGCAGTTAGGCTGATATCAGAAACATGACTCTAAGATAACCTGCCTTTTACAACGAACATCTGTAAACCTTCTTTCAAGAAAAATTAAATGTTGATTCCAATCTTTCCTCAAACTGCTTCCTTAAAAGAAACCATCAAACTCACAGGCACTGAGCTTCAGCTATATACTTCTCCAAATTCTGATTATGAGCTAGAGGCTGAGAGCCAGCTGGTGACCACAGGGACTTTGTGAAAAAAACCGGTACTGTTACCAGTATCAAAAAGCTCCTGCTGCTGGAGATACCGTATCTCTTACAGTGGTCTTCCACTGAGCAGAGCAAGTACCAGAACAGACTCTCCATGAGGGATCCACTGAAGGAGGAATATGTCCATTTCCTCAACCTGATCGACTCTTTAAAATCCTAGCAAGAAGCACAACAACATTATCAGGTTACTGATATTAGTTGTATAAGCTAGCCCCAAAAGGAAGTCCACTACTTGCACAAAAATGCCAACACTCCTACAAGTTAGAATGAGTATCTCAAAATAAAGACAAAAAAATCAGGAACCAGTGAAGACTTTGAGTGTCAAAATCCAAAATTGCAACCCAAAAGTCCTCCATGAGGTAGGTGACTTCCCAGCTCAGTAAGAACCTATATTCACAAACTACTTTTCATTCCAATCCAAAAGCTTCTCTGAGCCTTCACTTCTGTATTGTGTATAGGTTTACATTAAACCTGAGGAACCTGCTTTAAGAAATTAAGGAGACAACATCTTCATCAAGCATAACAGAAACTAGAGGAGGAAATTCGGAAATCAGAAGCTAACAGCATTAGGGTATTCACAAAGAGCGTTTTGAAAACTGTCTTTCTCTTACAAGCGATTGAACACCCTACTGGTGATGCCAGTCAGCAAGGAAGTGTGAGACTTTCAGTGTGTTTCAGATGATTTAGAAAGGATTTCACTCTCACACTTTCTGGAGAAACCCCTTAATGCACTGATTATAGTATAGTACAAAGAGGAGTGTTCACCTTTTCTGCAGAAAAATTGAAAAGAATGCAAGATCTATGGAATAAGAAGCCTGCAGGCAAGAAGAGGCATCACTCCAACAGTACACCAGGAGAATATTCTGGTCTCTGTTCCTGGAATTCTATCTACTTTGTGGATTCGTTTTATTCTTAAAACTGCTTGATGCAAGCTAATTTAATTAAAAATTATATGAAAAACTGAGATTAAGGTGCTGACTGGTACATAAATACTTTAAAACATCTTGACTTTTTTTTATCTTTCCTCTACTCAAGCCATCTTACTGCTAAGACGTGATGTAAAAAGTTACTGCAAATACTGGTTATCTTTTGAAAAAAAGGAAGGTTGCTCAGTTTTTGTGAAGAGCGAATGTAGATACCAATCTTTAAGAGAAATTTTTGGACTCTGAGCCATGAATGAGAGATATTGCTGAGAACATAATTTGTGTGCTCAAGCTCTTGAAATGCCAGAGCTTCAAACTGGTGTCTGCTTATAAGGTTCATTATCATCTAGCTTCTATTAGTTTTCTACTTAAGATAAGTTTGTGTCTCTGCCAAGCTCTAGCCCTCCACAGACACAATGGAAGTAAAATGCACCCCTAATTTCATGTTTAGAATCTGCTGTGGATATGAGGCTCCAAAAAGTTCTGCTTTCCTGACACAGCTCACAATTTCTTCAAGATTCTATGTAATTGAAATCTTAGCCAAAGGATCAAGTTTCAAAAGCTGAAAACAATTAGGAAGGACATCTTCTGAAAGGACTGAATCAGAAAAAAGGAGTAATCACATGGAACCTTCTGATAATATTTTACTACACTCTCAGATCCCAGTGTTACAACCGAGGAAAGAAGGAACCAGAGGTTATGAAAACAACAGTAAAGTTTAGTGGAGAAAAAAGCAGCTAGAAAAATAATAAAAACAAACCTAACAGTTGAAAGAAATAGAAGTTCATTGCAACAAATACAGAAGCAAGGAAAAGCAGAAGACAGGTAAATGAATTGAAAGGATATAAAGAGAAAAGAATATTTAACTGTGAGGAACTGCTAAGTTTTTAGGTAAATTGAAACAGAAATTGTCACACAGTGACACAGGCTCATTGCTAGACAGATGTGTTTAGACCATCAATGAAAATGTCGAAAAAGCAAAAGTGTCTATTAAATATTTCTATTTTGTAGGAAAAGAATCATGATTATGATAAAAAAAAAATGTTTCAAATGTAATATAGACTCACTTTTTAATAATTATTTGAATAATATGAACTCTTAGGAGACTACAAGAAAATAAACAAGGGCAGGAAAGGGTAAACAAGAAAAACAAAGTAAATACAGTCATGTAAACCTGACATCAGTCCTGAGGAAAACAATAGGATAACTGGTATAAGACTCTATTAATAATGAAAGGAGGGAAGTATAATTAATGCCAATCAACGTGGTTTTATTGAAAACAGATCTTGTCAAACTGATTTGATGTTTTTGTGAGATTACAAGTCAGATTGATAAAGTAGCAATCGTGATACAATATATTTAGACTACTACAGATCATTGTTTCGTGCTACAGAATGCATTGGTTAAGAAGGATACAAAATCAACATGGCACACATTAAGTGGATTAAGACCTGTCTATTTGACAGACCTCAAAATGTAATAGAAAATGGATACGATCAGCAAGTAGTTCTGTTTCTAATAAGATCCTGTAGGCCATAGTCTTGAAATATTATTTCTGAAAACACTTATTGTTAATGTTGAGACATTATGAAATTAAATTCTTTGAGGTTTACAGGTGGCAAAAAGATGGAAAAACTTTAAAAAAAATACAGGTAACAAATTACTGAAGCTATCTTCACTTAAAAACTTGGTGTATGTTCTTATCAAATGTTGCTCACACTCTCGGCTCCCTTGTAATACAACTTTGTCTCAAGGGCCTAGCTTATACATCAGTTGTGGTAGGGTAAGGTCAGGCATAGGATAAATCCTACACTCTTTTTCTGCAGTTGATATTGGGATTCTCTTCTTGGCACCTTTTTATCAACTTGGCACCTTCAAGTGTGGACAAAGGGAAGAGGACCTGGATTTGCAAAGTGGCTTTGTCCAGATGAATGTGTAGGCAGAAGTGAGTCTTGCTAATCAGGAGACCTTTGGTGGCTTGGACTATGTGAAACCCAGGACGGTGCCAGTTTCTCTGGGCAGTGTTGTAGCTTACCTGCAAAGCTTGGGAAAGGTAGTTCTCATAAAACATAAAAATTAGACAGTGCTTCTGGAACCATGTGTCTAGCATCAAGTAGCTGAGCATCTTGCAAATCTGGGACCACCAATGGAGAACGGAGCAATTTTTTTCTCCTGGGTGTGTATGACGACTTCTATTTCCAAACTGTTAGCTTTAGTATTACTAAACTAGTATTTTGCTCCACAAGGTAGGATCTCTAGATGTTCAAAGGAAAGTGAGACCCTAATACCAAGAAGAAGATGCCCTCCTGATTACACCAACTTCCTATTCTGTTTGAACATTTCTTCAATCTTTGAAAGTTTTTCTTAGTGTAAAATCTTGCTTTTCAGAGGCTTTATCACAAGAGGTTAAGCTTGGGCTAGAACAGTCCATGTTCTGTATCTGAGCTCCTACCACTTTAGTGGAATGAATTCACTCATTGTTTGGGGCTTTGATCCTGGAATAAGGCTCAAAGCTGAGAAGTCTGCAGGAAAAATAAACATTTTAAATATAAATCAATGTGTTATTGTAGGCTTGAAGCACTGTGTATGAGATGTTACAGACTGGAAAACAACAGGCATACAAATTATTCCTTGTCCAGATATTCCCTGTTAGGGTCCTCAGACATAACTGCCTAGCAAGGTCATGGTTTTTCATTATACTGACTGGAATCTCCAGTTGATCCAGATGTTGGTGGTTAGAGGAGAACTCTCTTTACAGTGTTTTCCCCAGGCATAGTGCAATTGTGGTACAGTGTAGGGAAAGAGCAGGGAGCATTCAAGGTAACCTTTTTGCATTATTAGCATGTCACTTCAACTGCTAGAGTAAGACAATGGGAAAGAAAATGCTTTGGAGAAGAGCAGATGAATCAATCTCCCTGCAAACTTCACTGAACAGCAGACAAATGTGTCTATTTTATATCATTCCTGTATGATACAGGGTTTCTACTGAAGACATTTTTTTTGAACAGTTACCATTGAAGAGTGATATGCCTGTTCTCCCTACTTGACATGCCCCACAACCATTGATATTTGAGGTTTCTAGAATCCTGGTCACAGTCTGGTAGTTCTGGGAAAATCCCAGGATTGTCAGATATACAGGAGCTGTTTCATTAATGTGTATTTCCTTATGTTTCCTTAATTTAATATTTAATTACATCATCTTTGAGAAATAACCCATGAGGTTGACATGTTGATACAGCAAATCTTGGGGCTGCAGCACGTCATCAGGAATAGACATTTTCACTTCTATGTAATACACTACCTGATAACCTGAAATATTGGTCAGTTTGTGTAGGTGCTTTTGCTTGGAAGAACTGCCAAGATCTGTTTCTCTGCCTCTGTTTACATCCTGGAGGGTTTCTGAAGGTGTTCTTTGTCTCCAAAATCTCTGCTTCAAAAACAGACTACAAGTCTCTCTTTGCAAAGCTTCCTTTGAACATAAAACTGGATCTCTCTGGCACTCTCTTGCACTGTACAGTGAAAACTTGGGCAGAAAAAGACAATCAGAGGTCCTGTTAGCACGTTGTCAACATAAAAATGTAAGTGAAAACTTGGAAAGAGTAAAATTGTGGAACTGGAATTTTAGTTTAGTAAACAGTTATATGGCCTCCATAGGTTCACCTGCTTGTGTACTCCACACAATGCAGAAATCTGCAATTAACAGGGAGAAAATAAGAAAAATGATAAGGAATTGTGTTTGTGCCTACAGAATTAGGAGAGAGGCACAGGGAGAAAAAAAAAAATAGGAGTAATACAATAACTGAATAGGTATGAGCATCCTGAATTACTTTCTTGATATTGCATCTGAACAGCTATTTTTAATAATGGTTTTATCTTACATACCAGCAAGAAGTAATGGGTAACTATTTCTGGCTGTCTAAAAAGATCCTTGTTTTGTGTATGATATAAACACTGTTCTCTGTCAATTGAGCAGTCAGATGTTTTAGTAAGTTTAGAAATAATAATAAGGATAAAATAAGTATGGTTGTCTATGTTTGAGAAATAACATATGTTCACTAACAAAAACCAGTGCAATACATCTGATAAAGCAAAGCTCAAGTTGTGTAATATGAATGTTATAAATGAACATAGTATGACTATATCAGATGCTATAAATGAGCAGACCACAACATCATTTGCAAGTGCCATACTAGATTTTATCTCAGCGTAAGACGCCCTAACATGTCCTTAACTTCTGTATTTTCTGGATCTTTTCAGTACTTATATCTTTAACATTGCTGTCAGTGGGTATGAGATAGTACAACAGTCAAGTAACTTTGATTTTTGCCAAAACCCACCTCCAAACAGGTAAATTTTCTCTGCTGGTATTTGATGTCCTTATAGTCTTCTTCTGCATGTGAGACTTTCATTGCTGACCTTAGGCAAAAACCGGTGCCAGTATATGCATGCTTGTGATGCATCTTGTGCTTACTCTTGGTCTCTCAGTGCTGTTCAAGCTGTATGGCTGAGGTGGAAAAATAAATGGGGGGGGGAGAAGCATTTTGCTAAAATAGACATAAAGAAGAATAATAATGTTGAAAAAGAAAACAGTAAGGTTAAAAGAGAGGTTAACACAGCTAAAAATAACAGCAGAGTGTTCCTGGACAAAAGCATTAAAGAATTATTCGACAGCTTGGCTATTCAGACATATAGTTAAGCGTTACAAGAATCATGCCTTTGGAGTAATTTTTGGAAAGAAGTACACTGAGTTCTATGCCACTTCACAACTTTTTTTGCCAGTGGACAGAGTACTGCTCGAGCCAACAGGAAAAGAAATTGCCAGAAGAAAGGATTATCGCTGTCAACATCAGTAGCAGGGGAGCAGGGTGACAACAAACAGCAGCAGCACCTGTAGAAACACACTGGATAAAGAAAGTCGGCAGGATTGATACAAGGAGATGATCTATATTCTGTGTTGATACTATTGGCTCTTAATGTGATAGATCTTGAGCAATAAATGGAACTGAGGAAAAAGCACTAGACTACTTAGGTATCAGTCCCATGAACGAACAGATCTGAATCCAAGCAGCTACGTGCCTTTCTGTGAGATGAAGTTCGCAGATGAAGGAGATATAACCACTGCTGGAAGATCCTGCTTAACTGGCTTCCCCAGTCAATGAACGGTGTGGGATGATCTCTGATGAGGAAATGTAATTTTTCTAGTTTCAGAATCCAGGATGAATCCCTTTCTGCCATACATCAAATGTAAAGGTCTCAGAAACAGTCTCTATCACTTTATACATGTGTGGCACAACTTTTCCTTATCACAGTTAAGAATGTACTGAAATTTCTCTAATTTGAACCCAAAATGTAAATATAGAATATCTACTCTACTAATAATATTTGTGCTGCATATCCTCTAGGTAGTTTGTCTACACATTGATTAATAACCACTCGTATTCCTCAAGCTTTTTAAGACTTTGAAAAGAATGTAAAAAACAGCATTTAAAAATTAAAACGGAGAGTCTGTCACATGGAAAAAAATGTTATATGCAATTATTTCCTAAAATAATTTCCTTTCTACAACAAAACATTGCACATTGAAATAGACTCCATTTCAGAATTAATACATTTAGTAGATACTGAACAGTCACTGTGATGTAGCTAACAATTAGAGAAAAATTTTATCTCAGTCATTTCTTAATTATTCTAATTGTTTGGTAAGATGTTTGCAAGTTATTGGGTTAAGATACGTACTGCTAACTGGTATCGGAATGTTGTTCTTTACCAGCTGAAGAAGACACTTTGCTAGTGTTCTTTTACAAGAAAGAATTTTCTCAAAGTTTACCTATAACCTAGTAAAGCTCCAACACAGACAAGGCTGTGACTATTTTAATTATTTTTGCACTATCAGGTAAATCAGGTCTTCAAAGGATTGAGTTTATGTGTTGGTAGTAACAGGACTTGTTACAAAAACTTTATCCTGAGTGGATGAGAACTTCTTTGGTCAAATCTTCTCAAGTCAAATGCTTACCCTGAAGGCGTCACCTCGGTTTGTATTGTTGTATTTCACTTCCAATGCTAGCTGTAGTGTAGCTCTATACTTGTACATTAATGCAATGTTTATCATTACATTGCCCGGGTTATAACTTCTGAAATTATTTGAGGTCTTTGTTTTGTTTTCAAATGTCTTAGTTGCATAGTCTGTGAAAAGTAGATTCTGATTGCAATATTTATTTTCCTTTCCTTTCCTTTCCTTTCCTTTCCTTTCCTTTCCTTTCCTTTCCTTTCCTTTCCTTTCCTTTCCTTTCCTTTCCTTTCCTTTCCTTTCCTTTCCTTTCCTTTCCTTTCCTTTCCTTTCCTTTCCTTTCCTTTCCTTTCCTTTCCTTTCCTTTCCTTTCCTTTCCTTTCCTTTCCTTTCCTTTCCTTTCCTTTCCTTTCCTTTCCTTTCCTTTCCTTTCCTTTCCTTTCCTTTCCTTTCCTTTCCTTTCCTTTCCTTTCCTTTCCTTTCCTTTCCTTTCCTTTCCTTTCCTTTCCTTTCCTTTCCTTTCCTTTCCTTTCCTTTCCTTTTCTTTTCTTTTCTTTTCTTTTCTTTTCTTTTCTTTTCTTTTCTCCCTCTGCAGTAGTACAGTTTCTTAAAATGATACAACTATTTTCTGGTCAGAAACTCACATTCTATTTAACCTGAAAACCAGCTGGGACTTCCGACTTGTTCTTAACTTCAGTATCTTGCCATATACTTTAGTACACTTTGATTGATACAGATACAAGGTTCATGTAACCATACAAGAAAAACGTTATAGACTCATGGAATGGCAATTGTCATCAGCAAGGTAATGTACCTGGTCTGAGATGAATTTCCAGATCAAAATGTGTATTTCTTTTTTGGTTTTTGACAGAGAGCAGTACTTGACAGGTTTCCGGTTCTTCAGAAGTCTCTTGATGGCTGGAAGAAGTGACAGCCCTCAGATCGGAATGGTGTGCAACAGGGTACTGTGTTCTTGTACAAATCAAAGCACTCTTTCAAACTTGAACCATCTTTTCTGACTTAGAAAAAGAATAGAGGGGAAAATGATCGTTAAACTTTAAGTATCACAGATGAATACTAAATATTCAGGTTTGGATGCATTGTGCAAGAGTCTAGGCCAAAGTTAGTCTGAATATTTTTCATGAGACAGCAAGAAGTAAAATATTTGTTTGTACATGATGATATATTGTTAACGGCATAGGCAGTTTCTCAAATGCTTCCTTAACAATTATGATAGAATTAAAAATTGTGAGGTTATTCTCTTTCTTGCAATATCCCATTTATTCAAAAGGCTTGCAAAATATTAAAAATCGTGAAAAAATTTAAGAAAAAAATGGTTACTTCTTCCCAGGGTGCAGAATTGGCTATTTTTTTAAAAAAAAATTAATTATTTTTTTCCCATCTTTAGTAGGGACATTTGAATAACTTCATGGAGATCTCTTGAAATGTAGGGTTGAAATGCCAAATACTGTCATTACAGTGGAGCAGAAGCTAATGACAATTTCTTTAGTTGAAATTCTAAAGATAATTTAGTATGAAAATATTGATTTTTCACTAAAAACAAAAGAGGGTAGAACGTCACCATTTTTTTTTTTCTCAATAGCATTTAACAGTTTTTTTCCAGGGACCTGGGGCACTGGGTGGGAATCCAAAAAAAAGAAAATGTCAGTTTTTACATACAGAAATCCCCAAGTCAAAACTGATTCAGATGTCTTATACTCATCTCCCCAGGTGAGAGGAGATTTTCTCCACTAAAGTGTCAAAAGCACTGAAAAGAGCTAATTTTACTAGATTTGCTTTATGTGTGAAATAAAATGTTCCACGTTGCCCTGTTTAACAGTACTGAGACAATGCCCATCTGTTCTAGCAATGGGGATCTCTCTGATGGAATGTCTCCCCTCTATTCAATATACATAAACATCATGTGGAAATTGAATTCTTATTGTAATTGGTAAACAAGAGGATTTTAAAAGGTCTGAGGATAAGATTAACCAATTGTTACAATAGTAAAATTTGATTTAAACAATTCTGATATCTTGAGAGGGTTCTTCATATGACATCTATTTTATATGTGATACAAACCCCGACTGAGACTGTAAAAAAAGTTGTTATTGCTCAAACATTACTTTCTAATTAGCCAACAAGAACAATTAGGAAATGTTTCAGGTAACTTTAATCTCTCTGTCTGGCTACACATTTTTCATTTTTTATGTCAACATGTACATGCTGATATTTTAAAACAGATCTCTGTATGCTAATTTTCCTTTTTCCCCATCTAAAAGGCTATAGCTTCCTGACTGTTAATTCCACTTGACAGTGAACGGTTTTGTTTCTTATTCACCTCAAAATAATGTATTGCTGCCAAGTGCTTTATAATAAACAGTATCTAGCAAAAAACTATGATGCTGATCAGTTCTGACAACAAAAAATGCATTATTAATGGAATAATAACACTAGAAGCATCTTGAAAACAAGCTGATTGTGAGGAGTTTATTTTTTCTGTTCAGACTGGGATTCACTCTTCTAGTTTAGAGATACTTTTGGGTGCACAGGTCATTACAGAGAAGAATGCCAAAATTATTGCTTACTAGAAAGTCTTGAGATGTTGCTTGTCAAATATAGAATGATAGGTACACTTAAAATAAAGTCAGATACATTATTGCCATTAAAAAACACTTTTACAATATCTGACTTGACATATAGAATAGATATTTTAAGTGGGTATATATGTCAGCAAGTGAAATTACCTTAACTGCTTGATTTTATTTAATGGCTGTTGGTGGAAGATACAATTTTTTTTCCTGTGCAGAGTCATATGACTATAAATACTGGAACAAATATTTCAATAGCAACACAACTCAGTGTATCTCTCTGGCACTTTTGCTACTGAAGTAAATGCAAACATAAACCTTGAAGTGAAACTACATATGAATTCATCCTCTGGAGTTGTAACAAATAGTAAAATAAATTTGCAATGTGCTTACTCATACATTTAGGATATAGTATACTTGTTTTGCACGCACAGCACAGTATTTAAAGCTTGTATTTTAAGTTAGGATGAATTTTAAGCTACAATTGTTATGTAATTCACTAAAAACATTCATGCCAATAGCCAAATTACGATGTCTTAACAGCCGTTCTCTAGGAAGTCTAGTTTACCATCACTATTGGATTTTATATTAATTATAGTATGTACTTTATTGAATTTGCTGAAGTGCTTTGCTGGATATTCTCCAAACACTAAGAGCCAAATGAAATTATATAAAAAGGGTCAGCTATATTTAAGGGTATACGAAAGTACTTTAGAGACTGGTTATAATTAAAGAGGTTGTAAACCAACACACAGAGTGCAAATGTCAGTGCATATCTACACTTTCCTTAACTTACATAATTGGAAGGTATTTATCAAGAACGACTAAGAGAAATTTGAGACTTTGATAAGGGATATGCCTAAAATCTTTAATAAACATTTTAGTTATGCTTATCATATTCAGCATGAAGCACCATGCATAAAATGCTACTCTAAAAGTGCTTATCATTGCTTGGATGAGAACAGGCAACATTAATAGCTTCAGTGATGTAGCTGAGAAAAATAAAGAAGCATACTTTAATCTCTTCCCTAGGACTCTTGGGCCTAACTTCTTCATGAACTGTTACAAATAAATGTGTGTTTATAAGGAAAAGGATTGGTATTCTATATACTAGCATCACTGGTGCCTTATCCAGAGTCTTGGACTGCTGAGATATGAATCCACTCGTAACCAAGGATAGGATAGGCAGATTGCCAGGAGGGATGGATTTAAGGATGAGGAATGAGGGATAAGGAATCCTAGCAGAAAAATAACATGTAAACTAAAGATTTAGGAGATAATTTGCACAAATTTTCAGAGAAAAACTACTTGAAATGAACCTACCAGGATCTTTTTCTCTGGCTTATTCTAAGGACAAATTTTCCTATTTTTCCCATTTGATATATATGTACGTTAGAAAAGGAGTGTTTAACTCTTTTCTGCTGAAGTCTTCTAGTATCATTAAAACTGCATGGTGTGTGTGAAAGCAGTCATTGTTTTATCACTTTCACTTAAAATTGACAACACAAAATTCTAAAGTAGTTTGTAGGAAAAAAGATACGGCAAGAGAAAAAGTCACTTCTAGGTATATTCCAGTTTATTTTTATTTTTCATGAAGCTTTTTGATGTATTTTCCTAAGAAAGAATTAATTCACAGTCTCTTGTAAAGAATGGATTTCAGCATAAAATATCATAAGTATTTTTTTCCTTAACCAAAATGAAATCAAGCTCTTTTGTGTTTCTATATTATGGCAAGGAAAGGAAATCATATTTATCTTGGTGTACTTCCATGTTATACAAGCAAAGCCCGGAGAAAGAATATTCTGCATATTGGCAGATATATTCAGAAAATTAACTTCAACATTTTTTACTATAAATATCTGTAAATACTTTACCTTCTCAGCCAGTTAGGGAATAAAAAATAATAAATCAGTGACTTCTCTCTACAGTAGAAACGAAAGGTTTTGGTCCATACATGAAATAAAATATGCCCACTAAGATGATGACAAATAATTAAAAATGTGAATACTCACATTTGTTAGAGGAAGAGTTCTGACAACAGTCCTGTACTTAAAAGATGTAGATTATTTAGTATTTTGAAAATTGCAGTTATGTTTCAAATTCTGCTCACAGAACAGGGAAATTGTGTCATTTTTTAGACAACAAAATATTTATACAATTCATTTACAGGTGAGATGGCATTTACATTTTCCTTACACACTTAAAGCAAATTTCAGTGTTCCTTTAATATCCATTCTATAACAAAGATGAGCAAGACGAAGAATTCAGAAACTTTCACGAATTTATACCTGTAGAAAATGCAAAACAAGGCCTTAATGTGTGTGGGTCAGATTATTTTATGTCCAGCTACGAATTTCCATGCACAATTACCTCATTCCCTTATGCCAATCCTGGTCTGCAGACAAACAGGCAAATCTGTGTGAGTGATCCCTTGGGCTGAAGATTTGGCCCTAAGTAAATATGTGGTGAATAATAAGGTCTACAAATAATTTATATTTTTTTAACCAATAATGAACAGCAAATAACAACAAATTTCATTTTGTGCTTTTTTCTTTTAAATAGACAGACAATCCAGTTCATTTTCTCATTTGAATAATGACAAATAACGAACGAATTTCATTACTTCATGACTGTACCTAACGCCAAATGAGCATAAGCATCATTAAGCAACAAAGGTACAAGTGAATTTTATTTTTGGCTCTTCATAGACTTCGTGTGTGACCTGGGGTGATTTGTAAGGAGTGAGTATGAACATCACTGCAATGCCGTTTCTTAACTTAATTAGCTATACTACTATTCTGTAATTTCATAGGGCTACTGTTTCATTTTTTTAGGGAATGTTTGTAAAGTATTTTTACTATTGCAGCTGAATGTTTTTGAAAACCAGAGTTTGAGAATGAAGAACAGACAACAAAAAAACCAGGCTATATGACATTAAAATATTACAGCAAATCTAAATATTAATGAAATGGGCTTCTGTAACTTATGGCAAAATTAATACACAAATTTCTTTCTCATAGGTCTTTAAAATAAAGGGTTTCTTGTTATGTAAGTGGGATACATTGCATAATTCGCTTGCCAGCTCATCAGTTCTTGCTCAAGAAGACATCATGAACAATGCTCTCTCTGCAAGCTGTGTACCTCTTTATCCTGTCACCATATTGTCTTTTGCTGTATGCAATGTATATGCTTATCCATACTAAAATATGTTAATATATATTGAGATTTCATTAAGAAAAATATGTTGAGGAAACATAAATATTTAAATGATACTGGGAAAAGAAAAAGTTGCATGTGCTGCCTTAATTCTGCCCCATTTTTTCAATGAATTATGAGAGATTTTAATTTCAAGGTCAGCTTCTATTTCTCAAGAATGAAATATAACACCACATGCTTTTTTTTCTGCTGAGGCAAATATAGAGTATTAGACAGTATTTAGTACAGACAAGCAACCACTTAAACTGTAGCTTTCAAAATATGCCATGGGTTAAATACAAAGGTGCAGGAACAGGGTATTTGCTGGCCTAATCTAGTGATTTCTGCAATTAGATAGAAGTCTTCTACCCAACTTAGTCTATGGGACTCAACATTTGTCAAAAATTACATGGTGTTAACCAAACTTTGTAGAAGACATGTCTAGGAAAAAGCATCTTGGTAAACATTGGCCATTTTGATTCTACCCTATGTGTTCATCCCCCCTGACGGTGTAAAGTAATTAAAAAATCTGCTCTAAGTCACTCATGAACAAGTACAGTCAGTATAAGTTCACCTTCTAACACAGCTTGGGTGAGAGGAGAAGACTGATGATCTTCACACTATGATGGTGGCTCAACCAACTAGCCATATTTAGGTAGTCACACAGGGGCCATCCAGCTGTCCCTTCCTAGAAGAGCTTGGGACCGAATGTGTACAAACTGTCAAGAAAAGAAAAAGCAGTTGAGAATGAAAAAGACAAAAAAGAAATAAAGAAGATATAGTTCAGTCACAGCAAACATTGCGTAGAGTACATAAAGTTACATGAATAGTTCATGCATCTAAACCAAAGCTGCAGATGTGAAAATGATCATTCTATGATGAATTTTATGTACTCTCTGTGTATGAGTGCTTCTGTTGTCCTCTTCCACTAATCCATGTCTTTGAGGATTTATTCTTACATTTCAAGCCTACGTAAAGCCTCTAACAGCTACCACCTTTTACTTTCAACCTGTTACACAGATGGTCCTCCATGGCTTTAAATCTGATATGTCCTTCCAGTATCATACTGAACTCAAGTCCATCCTCAGCAAGGTTTAAACTATGACCCTGTTAAAGTTTTTCCTGTGAACGTACACACGAAGTTCCTCCAGGTTTACTAACAGCAGCTTTTTACAGTTGGGGAGAGAACAACTCTACCTTCCTACAGGCAACTGGCAGTTGTTTCTTTCCCTGAAAGCATCCAGCAGAAGACACAATATTGCAATGCTGCTTTTAGGGAGAGAAAACACCCTTGGGATGCGAATCAGTGCATGTGTGTGAGAGGAAGGGAAGAAAGAGATAGAAAGGAAAGAATGCCAGCAAGTGTAATACAGAAGTAAGTAAGAAAGGTAAAGGCAATGCTGAAGTCAATGCTTTCTAAACTTGTCTATGTAAGGCATGCAGTATTTCAGAGTTAAAACCAGTTTAGTGCAGTTGATCAGATAAATGTTGCAATTGACCTAGTTTGAGGAAAGATGAATTGTCAGGCAATTCCTAACTCCATTAATGGGTTAATAATTTTAGTGTGCTATTCTTTTTTGAAAAGGCTTATTTAAATGTTTATCAGTTGTGCAAAGTGGAGCAGCACTGGAGATTCGCAAGGGAGAACTGATCATTGCCTATGCATGGAAGCGTTGTAGGAAGATTAAAATAACATTGAGTATATTCTGTAAATGAAGGAGAGAACTAAAAGAAGCCTCTAGAGTCCATTATAAATTTTAATAATACATCAAGGTAATGTAACTGAATAACCGATCTCTGAGGGAAGAAACACAACATTTGGCTAATATTACAATTTAAATTATGAAAACAAAAAGAGCTTTTAGTTAATCTTGTCTTTCTGCTTTTATTCTTGAGGCTCTTTTTTATTTTCCCTGAATCCAAAACACCATGTAAACAAATAAAAGTACGGGAGAAAATAAACAGTTTGGCATCTCAGTAGATTAATTAATGCGCTTCAGCCTTGGCACCAGTAGGCGAAAATTATGTGCATAAATAATATCACTAATTAAAAAGATGCAGATTAACATGCAAATAATGTTAATGAGGATCTGCAATTCCAGAGTGGATTCGCATAACATCAACAATTTAATGGGTTGGAAGGCTTGTGTTTGCATTACATTAATAAATTTCAAAGACCTTGCATAAAAAAGTTCTGTTGGAGCCTCTGTTTCCCACTTGTGAGTTGTAAATTCTGTGGGCAGTAGCAAACGCTCATCGGCAGATGCCAAAGTCATTATCTCAAAGACTGTTGAGATGGTGCCATGTGCCAGTGTGACCAGCTGTTGGGAACTGGGCAGTAGGCACTGCACTGTGCCAATTATTCATATTATTTGGGTAGTCTTGATATTTATTTAAACTGATTAATATTTTGTGCTCTGCATCTTGATCTGGAGGGAAATCATTTTAAGCAAGCAAAGTTTTAAAAAAAATGTTATTAGCCTTTGATGTGTCATGGATGGTTGAATGCATAATGGAATTGATTAAGCAGACATAATTTCTAACCATAGGCAAAACAATATAAGATGTCTTTAATGATGTCATATAATGTTGAGATAAAATATCACAGGATTAAACTCCAAATGAATTGTAATAACCCAGATTTTACTAAAAAAGGAGAACTGTTACACTGCAGTATTCTTTTACACTCTTGAATTGGGGAATGGTCCTCTGAGGACACTTCTTTCTTACAGAAAGAGCAAAGGTTAAGAAAGATTAGAGCAAACTAATTTTTAAATGCCATGTAACTTTTCATTAATTTTCCTTCCTGTTCTATGGTAATCATTATCCATTCCACACCCAGGCATTCCACCGTGGCTTTGAGACACCATGACACACTGGACAAAGCAATTGCCTGAAGATGGATCCTTATAACATGCTAGAATTGTCCATCTGTTTAAGCTCTGTCTGAATGATTTAGGAATCACAGTTCCCACTTGTGTACATGGAATAAGGGTATTAGCCACACAAAGTGGTGCAAACTAGAAGTAATGTTTCCACCAACTCAAACTGTTTCTTCCTAAGCCTAAGACTTAACAAATAAAGAATAAAATGTAATATTTGTATTTATACCTCTTCTGCTTCTCCAAGTATCTAGACTTTATATTTATTGTGAGCTATGAAAATTTAGCAAAGTAATTTAAAGGTGAAGGAAGTCTGAAAAACCACTTTGTAAGAGAAAAAAATGTTGTAAAGCAAGGAAAGAAGTGAATCTGCACTGCAGCAAAATAACCTAGTTTCTAGATTTAAAAACAAAAAAATAACCCAAAAAAACCCAAGATTAAACAGGAGGAGAGGGGAGGGGAGGGGAGGGGAGGGGAGGAGAGGAGAGGGGAGGGGAGGAGAGGAGAGGGGAGGAGAGGGGAGGAGATTACAAGTTTAATGGCACCATCAATGGACAGGAACTTCATGCATGTTGAGTGGCAGATGGCCAGGCTGGAGACTATATAGTGACTGAACTTTTCCCCTACCAACAGTCTGTTCAGAGCTCTTTTCTATCTGAACACTGGTTTTCTTGAAGCATATGGACATATTCAAAATAGTGTTTTAAATTCACTTTTTAGCACTGCTGAGTTGATTGGTAAATGTTGTAGAGTTATCGGAGACAGAGGCAGATTCATAGTTAACAAAGCAAAACTTAGTCTGAGTAGTCATTATTTCTTTAGCAAGAGGGTATATTTTACTATAAAGTGTGATCACACTTTATAGTAAGAGTATTGTAATTAATTTATAGTTAGATTTGCTTACTGTACATTTATACTGTAGTGTTCTTGATACCTGTAGTTACTAATTTCAATTCATAATAAGAAACAGTGATAAAACTGTAATGTAGTAAATACAGCAGATTCTAACTTTATACCTATGAAAGAGAAAAAAGGTAATAGTTACATGAACTAATGTTAACTATACATTGAGAAGATCTGTATCCACACAAACGCACTATAACTTAGTTAATTATCTAGAATAGAGTATTGTAAGACCACACCAATATTTCTAACCTTCAAATACAAATTTTAACACCTAACACTTCAGCCTGCACTGTAAAAAATACTAAACACTAAATACATTTTATGTATTTGAAAATGTTTCATGGTAAATACAAGGTATTTAGCTTTCAGAATTACTTTGGAACACAAGAATATTTTTCAAATCCAAGTTAGTACCTAGAAAACTTAGTCATGTGTCACATAGACAAAAGAATCTGTCCTTACTGTAGGTCTAAATCTTTACTGTAAAGTTATAGAGACATATGTTTTCTATAGACATTGTGTAGCTATTAGATTTTGGAAGATCTGCTGCATATACTCAATTAAGAAATAAGTATAATGCTCAGCATCAACCAATATTGATCCAAACTGATATACATATTTCAAATAAAATATTGTCAGAAAGTTTGACAAACTGCCATCTGCTATATTTAAAGACTAATCAAATATGACTAAGACTAAAACCCTCAGAAAAGCTGAGCAGTATCTTGAGTCTCCTCTCACAATACAGGCACACACATATACTTGAGTAGGATAGTGAATAATCTAACGATAATTTCACAGAAGACGTTTGAAGAGTTTAGCTTTCTTTCCAGGGAAAAAGCAGAAACCACATCTATCAAAGCTTGGAAAGTTGTGAAATGGAGCATTTTGTACTCTGGCTTTTTTTTATAACAGCATAAGTAAACAACAACAACAATAATAAATATTTATCTGTGTCTTCCTCCTTGTTTTTAAAGCCCATCTGGTATAACAGCAACAAATTTAGTACTAATGTATATTGCTCCTTCTCAAACACTATCACCTAGCTCCCTTAGTGAGAAATGGGGGTTAATATATTGACTTCTGAAACTTTGATTCAAAGAAGCAAAACCAGGTAAATCCCAGTAATGTTTCTTTAATTTAAGGTGCTATTTTTCTTTCTTTTTTACCACTGTTCAGTGAAGCAAGTGTAACTTTGTATATAGCTAAGTTGCTTAAGGAATATGCCTCAAACCTTCACTAGAAAGACTAAGCATAGAAATGTGAATAAGTCTTTATGAAGTATTTGTCCACTGACCTTCTTGTTGAGACTGCCCTAGAGTGCTATTGCATGCTGATTGGAGCAGTAGCTGGTTTAAAGTTCTTTATGTAATGTGATGTGTATGCTCCGTACTGTACACAGACCTGGTCTTCGGCTGCTGGAAATTTTGGAACCTCTGTTGGAACAACTTTTTTTTAATCACTATCTTGAATGTAACCATCATAACATACATATCACACTCCAGTTTTTATCAGTTAATTTTTTCTGCAGCCTGTTTAAAGAAAAGTAAGTGTCAATTGTTATTCACATTTCTCTGTATTATCCAGGAATAAGTAGTCTCTCACCAACACACAGTGACTTTTTCTGTTGTTTATTCTACTAATATTCATTGTGCTAATGTATAGTTCTGCTTGGCTTCCAAGAGATCCAAAGAGAGTTAATAGTGATGTTTGTGTCTGCTCAGCTACATAAATATAACTTTAAATATCCTACATCTATTTATAAGTAAACACCACCACTTTTATTGAAAGAGTATCACAGTTGCAATTAACAGATTAAGTGAAACTTTGTCTCTGGCTTCACTATTATGATCTTTTCTATGTTTCTCTTCTGTAATTAAAAGACATATCAGTATAATATTGGTACAAGTATAATACTAGCAGTTTGCAATGCAAAGTGTACCTTTAATTGGGCATAACTCTGAGAATGACAGTCTTTACTGTGGGCAAACTAATTGCAAAGACATATGGAATGAATATTTTATCCAGTCTTCCATTTTTTTTAATGTGTAGATTACAGTTAATTAAGAGTTAATAGTTTCATACTAGGTGATGATCTTATTTCTCCATTGCAAATGTAATACATAAGCAACAAGAATAGATCCATAAATATTAAATATTTATCCCTAAAAAAATGAACCTTCCTTACGTATATAGATTAGAGTCTCTGAGCAGTATCTGGCATAGAACATAGGAATGGATAAAGAGGTAGGTCTAAACCACTTTTCTTCTAACCGTGTGGTAGAGTTAGTTCAAATATGACTGAAATATGAATTAAATCCCCTAAACAGCTGTTTGAATTTATCTAGGTAGGACTGGCTTTTTAGTGTCCACTCCATGAGGCAAGGACTGCAACATTTTGAATTTCTGTACTCATTCTTCTTCCTGCACTACATAATTACTCTGAACAACTGTTGAAGAAATACAGAAAGTTCCTACAATACTGACTAAAACTCGGTGTTAGTAAGTGTAAAGTAATGTAAATGGATGAAAATATTGTTTTATTTATACCTGTACTTTGCCAGGCTCCAAATGAGATAATAATAATCTACCTCTGAAGTCTTTCAAACAACTGTCTACAGCTTCTTGAACCATATGGGAATCAAATTTCTATCATACCTATAAGCAAGCTTACTGACATTTCCATACAAAAAAATGCTAACTTCTTTAAGACATAGATTCTACTTACAATCTTTGTTTTTGCTGTTAATGAAGACTAAGCCATGGCTCTGAATAACTACTCTGAATTACACTCAGTTGTGTAACAGTCAGAATAGTACAACAACAAGTCAGTCCCAGATTGTCCCAAGGCCTGAAAAAGTAGTGGCACACATATTCTTCATCATTAATGTAAAGCCCAAAATAAACCTTTAGATGAATTCATATAAAAAATTGATATGAGATCTCTGACTTAACTGCAGCAGCAATGACCACTGCATCTAACATCTGAATTCAATTCGCTTGCCATGTTTTGAAAAGTATTCCTATTTATATAAGCCTAAGAGTTGTAGAATTTAAATTTGTTTTATGTAAGCACACACATATCTATCATACTAAGACAGAGTGACAATCAACTAAGTATCATAGTTTAAGTGTGATGGTATAGGCAATAGATCATTTTGTTAACAATAAAATACAGAATATAGAACATAGGCTACAGATAATAATGTATAATGTAATAATTTGAGGGTAGTTTTCTATGACTGCAAGATACTCATAGACACAGAGTTATGAAAACAGGGCTAGAGGTGCCCTGAGATTTCACACTTTTGCGTGAAAGCAGAGGAAAATTATATCTGTGCTGTCCCTCACAGGTGTTTGTTTGCCAATACTAAGAAACTTCCAAGGATCTATTCCAGTGCCTTATTAGTACTATGTGTTTTCCTGGTGCCTAGCCTAAATCTACCTTGCCATAATTTATTTCCATTATTGTGTGTCTTACCCATGAGGCACGAGGAGAACAGCTTATTCTTTCATCTCTATACTCTGACACAGTTGAACACCTATCACATCTCACTTTGGTTTCCTTTTTCTAGGCTGAGCAGTCCTGACACTTTCAATATCCTTGCCATACACTGCCTCACAAGAAAACAAATATGAAGGGTTTAGAAGGACATGAAAAGTCTCTTCTCTTTGCCCAGTCAGAGTAATGATCAGATACAACTTTACTCTTTACATCTCTGAATCACAGGGACTGCTGTGCTTGAGCACTTCCTCTGTGACAGGCAGTTCTGGGAGGCAACAGAGCAGCTCTTTCCCCCAAGAGAAACTCAGCAGTTAGAGTAGAAAATGTAGCTAAACGAGACTCGTTGCTAAAGGTCCCTACTGTTTTGATTTAAAACACTGGGGGCTGCTAGGCTTTTGTCTGTGGTAAATATCACAGTTACTCTCATCTATGAGGCTTCAACCATCAGAAAGAGAATAAAAAAACCCCAACACTCATCACTGGGTGCTGGTTAGTCACAACTAATGAGAGACTAATAGAGACTCACTATACCCTGCTACATGGGCGAGCACAAATCACTTCTTTTACATCCTCTCCACTAAACCCAAATCACCCAAATTCATTTTGGTTTAGGCTTGTCAGTTAATACCCTTTCTCTGCACGCTCACTTGAAATGGACATACACACAGAGAAGATGCCTATAAATGTCATATAATTTTATACAGTAGCCTATTCCTGCAATAGGAGTAGAGCATTCCTACTCTTGGTCATCAAGAATATTTGGGTTTTAGCCTCCACTAAAACTAAGAACTGGGGTTGTTTAGCCTGGAGAAGAGGAAGCTGAGGGGAGATCTTACTGCTCTCTACAACTACCTGAAAGGAGGTTGTAGAGAGGTGAGTGTTGGTCTCTTCTCCCAAGTGACAGCTGATAGGACAAGAGGGAATGGCCCTAAGCTGCATCAGGGGAAGTTTAGATTGGACATTATGAAAAATTTCTTCAAAGAAGCACTGGCAGAGGCTGCCCAGGGAGGTAGTTGAGTCACCATCCCTGGAGGTGTTTAAAAGATGGGTAGATATGGGTGCCTGGAGATACGATTTAGTAGTGGACAGATATGGTTGGACTTGATGATTTCAAAGTTTTCCAACCTAATGATTTTATGATTCTATGAAGCCTTACTGCCCTGGGGATGAATAAATGCCTGCCTGCTGATGGGAAGCAGTAAGCAAAATCCTTATTTTGCTTTGCTTGTACGTGCACCTATTGCTTTACCTATTAAACTGTCTATATCTCAACCCACAAGTTTTCACACTGTTGCCCTTCGAACTCTCTCTAACATCCTACTGGGGAGGAGCAAGAAAGTGGCTGCGTGGAGCTTACCTACCTGCTGGGGATAAACCATGGCACAGCATGATGCAAGTCTTGTTACTACAAAAAGGGTTAACAGAATATTCCATATGTCTTTTGATGTCTTGACTGTCCAAAAGGAAATTGAGTAGAAGCACATGAAGGAATTCATAACTAAGGAAAACTGAAAGAGTAAAATATCTGCTCCATTTTATTTTAAAATATACATATATGCACACATGCAAGGCTTATTAACGCAGAATGTTTTGCATGTAATTATGCATTACAATATAAAGCATATATATGTAAGAAGTGTTACTAGCTGCAAGCTTTCTTTCTGCCTCCCTGTGAAACTTAAAGTTCTGATTGTTGTCAGTCTATTAACATAAAGCCCCATATAAACCTTTAGATCAATTCAAGTTATTTGGAAAGAAGCCAAACATCGTGCTTCATAGGAGAAGTTACCTCTGAATATATACAGTTCAAACCGGTATTTGTTCTTCAACAAACTTACATCCATCTTCATAAAACAATCTTAGGAGTTCCCAGTAGAATTTAGTAGCTTCTTGGGAACGAAGTTGAATAAAGTAATAAGGAACTCTGCAACTGATGAAGAAAGAAGTTGGAGCAGCCAAGAGGAAATAGCACCTTTAATAAATGTTTGATATTTTTAGGCCAGATTTTCTGTCCCATGGATATATTCTTCCCATATTCTGTTGCCAAAAATCTGAATTACATCTACTTTAGTATTTATTTTTTGATTTATGGTCTTGTACATAATGACACATTGAAGTGAAGAGGACATTTCCAAATTAACAATTCAAACCAGCTGCACATGAATGGGGAGCAGAGATACTTACTCGCTTTTATATCAGAAATCAGAGCAAACAGATCAGGAGTTTTGTTTGTTGTTTGTATTTCAGGAAAGCACTAGGTTTTGATTTATGAAGCTTTGATATAGACCCATTATCTGAAGTGTAATTCTGTCAAGAATAGAAATTCCAAGGTACATCCTCTAGACCAGAATTTGAGGTGGAAATACTGTGAGAAGATTTCTGCTGTTTGTCTACTTATGCCTACCCTACCTGAGAGCTGGAACATCATAGTCTGGATAGTTCAGATATGGGAGGTTAAGGAAAGATGTAAAATAGAGGGGAAATTTATGGAGTAGTGAACAACCCCAACAATGACAGAACATCCCCCCTCTTTCCTTCTCTATTCCTCTTTTCAGTGAACATTATTTTCTGTGCAAAGTGCATGGAGTCTTACTCGGAATAAGTGAGGCCACAGAGAGATCCAGAATAATTTTGCTAAAGTCTCTTTGGCTTATTCCTGAAGTATAGAAATGCCTTGGAATGTCTCATGTCTAGGACTGTAATTCTGCTATCTCTGCAAAGCTGTGACTACAACATTAAGAACTTATCAGTGGTCCATGCTGTACTACGTGAGGCTGGCTCAGTCTCCATGAGGACAAGGACTTCTCTGGGAACTAGCACTTGATTTTCACCAATAATACTTCTTCTAAGAGCTAGAATCAGGTTATGTACAATATGAGAGAGTTCATCTTTGCCCTAATCTAAATAGGAAAAAAGTGAAATGCATAAAATACTATATATGCTCATGTACAATTTGACAAGTCTCATCACTGACAATACAGATTAATACCACTGCTTTCAATACAAAATACATTTCTTTGTTTTCTCAGCCTAATTGGAAGCACCAATAAGAAAGTTGGCTGATATTTTCTCTTTTCTGGCCCTTTCAAATTATACCTATATCACACTAAAGTATGCTTTTTACATTTCTAGCTAGGTGTTTCTTATATTTATTCTCAAATACTATAAAGGAGAAAATACAATTCAGACAAATATGATGTGAAAGAAAAAGTTAGTGTTATGAAGGCAAACAATCAGAATGAAATGCTGTAACTGAAGCTCCTCAATAGTGGAGTGATTAAATAAGCTCCAGAGAGAAAGCATGAGAACTTTAATTATGATAGTGACCTATCATCACTAGTTGGCATGTTGGAGAAAACAGTTTTAGTTGTATAAAAAATAATATATTCTCTCAGCTTACTATGGAAAAGCAATAGAGGTACAGTGTTATTATTGTCTACCAAGTTCATATTAACATGAGTTTCAAAGACTTCTTTCTTTCAGTTACCCTTGAAATGGCAATAAACAAAATGCAAAATGTTAAATGCTATTTGAATGTGTTTATGGGTCCTCTTTGACAAATACATTAATACAGAAAGAATAACAGATTGCTTAATAGTTTCCTGGTTGTTAAGTGCCAGCTTCCTTTTGTGTAGTGATTTCTAGTTGTATATCCATGATGTAGGATCATTTGAAAGTGTCTTAGCTGTGGTAGAAAATACGTATTTAGAGACAACTCCATTAAATCTGATGACGTGTTTACTTCAGAATGAATACTGTCATTCATATCATGGTCAAAAAAAAAAGGAAGGATCCAGACACTCTCACCAAATACTTGTGTAGTCTTGGGATACTTTGAACTAGGGAGTTCAAATGTCACTCCTTACAGTAGCAATTCCCATGCAATTCATTGCCCTTCTTATTGACTTAGGCCCTGTGCCGTAAAGTGGATGACATTTAGGAAAGAGCATTCTTCTTCCCTTCATTTAAAAAGAAAAAACAAACAAAATCACATTAGCTGACATCTCATGGAAACCCTGTACAAGACCCAACTTTCTAACATGATATCACTCCCAGTCTTAGCCACTGTGAGAGACTGACTTACAGAGCTAGCAAACCATATTATTCTTCCTTGAACAAGACTGACAAGCAAAATCCAAGATTTCTCTCTAAACACCCTCTACGGTGTGATTTTTTTCTCCAGAAGGCGTTTTCATTTTCTCTTTCAATGGTTAATAGAAGGCAAACAGTATCTCAGCTACATCAGATATGCATCCTAATGCAGATTTCTTTATACTAACGCAGACTAAACGCAGAAACTTTCCAAAGACATGAAATGTTTTTCAGTCACATGCATTGATCTGCAGATAATAAAAATAAAATAAGCAAGATCACTCTCATGGAAATGATGACTTTATTTCTGTCTATATGCACTTAGGGTTTTAGTATGTAAGGTTTCCACCTGTGAAAAGTTTATATTGATTTTGCATGTGCATGAGTTTGCACACTGGCACGTATATGTATATCTCATCTGTACATGTCTTTTTTATACAAACATATAAATATAATAGTCCTACTAGTAGCAAGAACTGGCCAGAAAAATGAAAGAAAACTATTTTAAGATTTTGAGATATATCTTTGCTCCATACCAGGTTTTTAACTTCTTTTTTTTTAAAAAAAAAAGTCTTATTAATTTACAGATAATTGCCAAGCTCTTGGATATAGGAAGGTATGATGTTGCAGAGTTGCCTTCCCCTCCATGCTCCTGGGACCACTTGTTTATCCTGATTAAGTCACTCATGTTACAGGAGAAAATTCCTGTTGTGTACTTGCCTTTGAACAGGTGCAGTGAGTCAGAACAATGAGACAGTCCCTGGTTGAATATGGGACTTCTGCCACCTGACAAATATAGTGACCAGGGATGACTAGTGACCTGACAACCCTGGAACACCTGGTGACTGGATTGTAGCCCAAGCAGGACAGTACCAGAATGATACAATCTGGAAATTACTGAACAGATACAGCCGGTGCATCATGCCAGAATGACCTAGTTCTAATTATGGACAGGATGGAAAACTACTGATGGAGGTCAGTCATCTTATGATCCTATAAATAACAATCTCAAGGGAGATCCCTTGAGTTCTTCTAGACTGAGTGAGCTGTAACCAGCATCTACCCCTGAACTGGAACATCTCTCACAGTTGTCCACTAATGCAGGTGAGGATAAGGGTGAGGTCAGTTTTCTCAAGGCTCAACAGTTTTACATCAAGAGTGCCAATGCATTAAAAATCAATAATTTGCTAAACTCAGGAGAAGGGAAATTTTGGCCACAGGTTAACATCTGTACGTTTGGATATCCCTGTATCTGTGTGTGTAATTCAATTTATCCTTGCAATAAGCCTGGTGTGAACCTTGCCATTCTCAAATCTGCAATCAAGTTTCTGTTTTAATCATAACAAATTCTATTGGATCACTTTGTTAAATTAGTTACTGATTGTTATTGAAATCACATGTTTTAATCTTGTGATCTACCTCACAGTACTAATAAATCTCAAACTGCTGCTAAACCAAATCCTCATAAAAATCCATTCACAACAGAGGGATACAGGAGCAGCATGAAATATGGACAACTTCTGGAGTTAGACTTAATTTAGGGGCAAGAACTCTTTTTTTTTTCTCAGTTTCAAGCACAGTGCCTGTATAATTAACTACTCTCATTCCCTCTTATTTAATGAGAATTTTTCTAAAGTGATTACATTTTTACTTCAATAATACTTCAGCAGTATGCTGAAGAACTATTCTGCTACTGAAATATCAATATTAGAAAGAAAGAAGGAAATTCTTTTCCTTTTTTTTTCATAAATGGTGGAATTATCCTTCACTGACATCACATCTCCTTTGGTTTCATTTTCATATAGGTTGATGGTGTTTTCTGTAGATTGGCATGATTTATTGATAGCTGTTGGTACATTCTATACAAAGTGCAGAGTGCTGGAACACATTGCAATTTCTGATTTGGAAGATTTCTTCTTCATTCCTGCCTACGACAAAGTTATACGTTCATGCTATAAATTTGTATTATTTATAATAAGGATATTCTTAAATATTACATTTCAAGCAACCACTCTGAACTACTCTTTATAAATTCCTGACATGAGAAATCAACCATGCTTGAACAAAATACAAAAATATAATTTCTTTGAGCTTGAAAAAGTCTGTCTAAAGTAGATATGACTGTGCCATTCGTGTAATTTTTAATTCTGAAAAGGTGACTCTTGATCACTGTCGAATGGCAATATTATTGACATATTCAGCTTGTTCAGACGAGCTCTTAATAAGATAACGTGATTATTTTTCAGTAGTATTACTTAAGTCTGTTGGGTATCTCATAACACGCAAAAATGTGGAACTTAGTAAAAGAGTTGTATTTAATCTTTTTTTTTTTTAGGTAATAGCATTTAAGCTCTCCTCAACTTAAAGTTTCTTTATATCTCTTTCTTTATCTTTCCTGGGAACTACAATCTTTATCTTCTCATTTGAGCCAGCCAAAATCTAGGGAAGATTAAGTTTCAGTCCTCAGTCTTACTATGACAGTAAACTCTGCACATGTTGTGTATTCAAATTCCAGAATGTACTATGGAAAATTTATAAGTAAGTGAGTAAATAAATAAGGATGATTATAATAAAAATTGTGTTTCCTTTAAAAATACAGTGTCTTGGGATAAACGATACTGTCATTCAATATTACCAGCATTTGAATTCATAACGAAAGGACATGGGCAATAATTGCTATTAAGTATAATTAGCATAACATAACATGTCAATAAATACCTTTTGTATAACATTTCATGTAATGTACACCCGGTATGCATTTTTATGTAATATTAGGGAATGATGTAAATACATTAAAAATCTCACAAAATTAATGTCAACTAATGAAAATACTTAAAAATTAATGCAAGATCCTGTCATCTTACTTTTGCCACAATTTCACTAGTCTATTTTTTTCAATATGTTTAATATAATGTAATAATGTAAAACAAAAATGCTCTCTTAGGACTCATTCTAACCTCTTTTTCTTTTTCATTTGTCATCATTTAGTCTTTCAGAAGTCAATCATTCAAAATAATCTCTGGTGGTGTGATTCATATTTATATATCTAGTGAAGCCTATTTTATAATAATTATTCTGATTTAAGTCAAATAACTCCCTGTCTGTTATCTTGCTAGGAATGGTCAAGGGAAACTTCCGTATACTTTACTGTTAATTGTAATCTATGGTTGGTTAAGAAACACAATAATATGATTTTGCCACAACAGTTTTTTCTCTTTTGCACTTATGTTCTTCTCTTGGTATATTTTAACACCTTGTTCACACAGCGATAAGCAAATGAACTCTGTTTAAGCATAGTTCAAACCCATAAAAGATTACATTTCAAAGTGGTGAAAGCAAGAAACATTTGCAGTGGTCAAAACTGTATTCAAAAGGATTACAAAAGGAAGTCAGACTAGAAAACATAGAGGACTAGCAAGGTTTAGTTAGGCAACAGAATGCAGAAAAATGCTTTTAATAATTGTTCACAGAGGAAAGAAAATAAAAAAAACCCCTTTGGTTAAAGCCAACCACAAAAATCAGAAAGAATGGGATTTAAAATGATCCTTAACAAAATTTCTCACCTTATGCTGACTTACCTGCCACTGTATTACAAGGTGATTTTAGTTACGCAGATATAGTTGGGTATTAATACATCCACAGATATATACATACAAGTAGGACCACTTCCTATTCCACAGATTAGTCACTGCTAGGAGGATAAAACATGGTCTATTAGGCATTGTAAATACTAGAAAAAAAAGAAACAAACAATCAAAGAATCCAGAAGTCATTTTGACTGTGGGAAGGAAAGGTATCACGAGTTGAATGCATCATGAACCAACCACTGCTCCTCAGTCCATGCTAAAGGATTTGCAATTCTTTTGTTGAACACAACTATTATTTTGTGACTGCTTATTGAAGTCATCACTTATCTAAAGTTTGGCATCAAATAATGTAATAAATAAAGCAAAAAGTTGTGTCATAAATTACAAACACTTCACATTAGGAATGGAAGTCCTGAGAATACTTGAGTAACAGTATCTTCAGACATCATTTATTCTTTAAGATTAGCTGTTGTTATTACTCACTGAATGCCAGCAGTACAGTGCCTAAGGAACTGCTATATTTAAACGTCTTTACTTTAGTAACTCCAATACTACAAGATAAATTGGAGGAAAAAATAGACCAGGAAGGCTCTTCCCTTTAAATAAGCCTAATCTTTTAAGACTTGTTAAAAACATAGTCTCAGAATGGCTCTTTTCTGAAATACATGCTTCTATGGGTCAATTTTTCAGTAGATATGAAATTAAAGACATGAAGCCTGCCATACAAAATATTTGTATATACACTAGTAAATAAACACACACCAGTTTGTGTGCTCCATTAGATTTTCTCTCTGTCTACCCAAAAGAAAAAAAACCTTCCAGTTTTTCGAAGGCTTGTTTATTTGGAACTGCTTTGACTGATCAAATATAGTTCTGATTTGAAAGCAGGAGGCTGGCTTTTATGAACTTACTAAGCAAGTGTGAATTAATCACAGAATTAAGTTATTTACAAAGTGGAAGACATGCAAAGGCTTTCTACACATGATGCTGGTCCTCAGAGAAAATTGATCACAAAAGCAGTTCCTTGCACTGAAGTTCTGTGAAACATCTTCCAGGTGAAGTTTAGTGGAGGAGGTTGTATAAAAATTGCTTTTAGCTAAACTCCTTTCCCAAGAAAGGATATCAACACTAATCCAGCAATGAACAGTGTAGTGCCTCTTCTAAGACTGAACATTTGCTGACCAAAATCTGTGTGACAGTGACTGCTGTCTTGACACAAACAACATTGAAAAAAGGGGATAAGAGTAATAACTCAGGTCATTGATTTCCGTTACTAGTACTTCTTGAAATCTATTTTGAGAAAAAAAGAGTTGTTAAAAGTTAGGAAATTTATAAATGTACTTGAAATAGGTGAACAATTAGAGTGATTTCAATGCAAGGCCTTTTAGGATATAACAGCACTAGTAAATGTAAGGCCCTAGTACTTATGATTATTTTAAAGCAAGCAAAGCAGGGCAGACCTAGAAATCAAAGACAAAAAGTACTAGGAAACAACCTAGAAAGACACTGGAGAGAAACTTAAAGCGTGAATGGTGGTGCATAGTTATATAAATGATTTTGCAGAGTAAATTAGGTGCAAAACTAACAGTGAATTCAAATAGAGGTATAAGAAAAATCCCTTGAAGAGTCAACGTTCGCTGTGTGCTCTTTGGAATTCTATACGCAGTTCAGGACATCCCCATACCATGAAGATATTGACAAATTAGAGGGAGTGCAGAAAACAGCAACAAAAACAGTCAGGAAAGAAGAACTGACTTGTGAGAAAAGATTGACTTATTAGAGAGAAAGTATTTGAAGGACATAATTAAGTGTGCAGCCAGTTGCAGTGATGATATCTGTTTTTTAGCCTCTTAGAAATTCAGATAGAAAAACTATCCTTGCGTGAAAACAAACACAATTTCTCTGAAGATCACTGAAGATTTTCTGTTCTTTTCTTTCCAAATGGAGTAAAAATTGTTTTTGCATGACAGGTCAGTCATTTAGGAGAACATATTACAGTCTTCAGCTGCCATATTGTGTGATCCTTTGAGTTGTCCTTTTGTATTTTAGCTGTCATTGTCAAGTTATTAAAGTCTTGCTAGGACTGCTGACAAAGCCCTCTGTATTTACTTTGCTAACACTTCCTGTTTTGAAGATTCTCTGGGACTCATTTTAGTAGCTTGAGCAACTTCATTTTTTATTGTCAGATTTTGGTAAGAGAAAGGTACAGATGATGACAATGTATTGTAGCAGTAAGTTTCTCCCACACTGGTGCTGGTATTTGCCTGGAAAAGGAACCTCTCCAAGTTCTCCAAGTTGTCCAAAACTTCCCAGAGGACTGGCCCCCAGCATTAACAGTATGCAAAGAGATGCACCCAATTCACTTTAAGAGTACTTTGAAGTTTCTTGTTACTTCTTCATCTGTGTAAAGAATATATTAGTCTGAACAGTCTAGTGCACCTTCTTGATCATAACTCCTTTGAGCATGAAACACTGTGTTTCAATCCATAAGGTCATATCCATGCTGGACCACCTAATAGTAATACAACTATAACTATAATTCTAATTATTCTAACCGATATTTCTAGCTAGTTAAGATTCTCTTTGGATGCTTCCAGCGTAACTTGAGCTTTTAATGCTTTTCTAATTTGTGACTCAGATTTACCCCCTTCCAAGACACACCCTTCATTCTCACAGGATTTCTTAAAATTACATCTTTTGTAGTGCAGGTGTTTCTAGATATTGATATACTTTCTCTCTTTCTCGACTAGGAGATGTAAGATTGATGGGCATGACTGAGTTATGGTATACATCTTTCCATATCCAAGCTATGGTCACCATTAATATTTGCTTATTCATTCATGAATGTTTGTTTACAATTCACTCTGACTGGGGACTTTGGTAAGACAAAACTAAATTATTTTCTTCTTACTCTTCTATTTCTCCTAGATTGTTTAAATCCTACTTAATAAAAGGGTAAGATGTATTCTTCTCCTGTGTATGAATATCTACCATGATTATATCATGACAGTATTGAAAATAGAGATAAAAGGCTGTGTTACAGGATTAGTTTTATTTTTCTTGTAAGTAAGGAATCCTCAAAATCGGATCTGAAACTCCACCCATAATTTAAAAAACTTGTGTAGGTATTGCTACATATATTAGACTATCCACCAATGTGAAGTCCTACACAACTGGAGGTAAAATAGTGGCAGTCCAGCTTGGATTGCAAAAGATCTTGGTCTCTAAGGCAAATTAAATTCTTAAACTCCATTTATTCATGATGTTAGATTTTAAATTGCCAGTCAGACTTTTATGAACATACAATAAAATACGACTTCTTGAGCAGCAGTCAAACACTCATGCCAAAGCTTTAAAAACAATTTTAAGCTCCAGATAACTGCATTTTGAAATGAAAGGACTTTCAAACAAGGCAATGATTTAAACTGAAATGATATATTTCTTTGTTATAAAACCACAGCTTGCAAAATATTTTTCCTGTTTTCACCCATGCAATATTAATAAGGATTTCTTTTAATCAATACAAAACAAGTTCCAATATTTATTGACTTTTTTTTTTAAACTGAATCCATGTTTTCTAATCATTGTCTGTTGCAACAATGCATTTTTAGAAAAATGCCTGCTAGAAAGTTTAGTCATGGTAGTTCAAGTGTAAGCTTCTGGGGACATCCACGTTGTATTTTGCTTGGCTTAGAATGAGCAGCTCTTGGTAGATTCAGCAAAAATAAAGCACAATGACCTCTTCAGCTGGACACTCCAGCAGCTGGTCTATAACTTAAGCAGAGTTTTGCTTTACGCTTTCTAAACTGTCCTGGGGATTGAATAGACAACATATAAAAATATGACAGGAAGAAGATGGATTATGGGTCATAAGTCTCATTTAAACCATGCAAATAAAACATCATGCTTGTGTGTTATGATAATACATTTAATGGACAGAAATTAGCAGATGTTGATCGCATTTTGGTGTGCACAGCATACCAAAAATCACAGAGGAATGTTTAAAAGATTGTAAAGCGACTGTATCATTGGATGCCCATAAAGTAGAGTCAAAGTAGCATAAACATAGAAAAGACAGTTTGGTAGATGTCTGGCTATGGTTTAATCGTTCCTTTCTGCCAAATGTATTCATTAAAGTGTAACAACAATTGTATGCATTTTAGTTTAAAGTGAATGGTAATGCTTTTTCTGTCCCTCCATAGGTAATACTTTATCGCTGTCAAAACATAAGGTTGTGGCAGACTCTTCTAAAAATAAAACTTCAAGACAAACTTAGGAAAAAATTATAAATGAAACTTTGTAGCTCAGTGCTATTCAGAATTCTATAAATTATCCAGTATAAGATATAAAAGCACCAAGATTTGGATTTAGTTGCATTTCGGAACAAGCTTTTATACATAAGACACAAATAGATATAAAGAGAAATGCAGTTTCATAGAAGAAGTACCCCTTTAAAGAATCAGATGTTAAAGTTAGATCTAATTCTTTAAAATAAAGAATTGTGTATACACTAAATGTTGAAAACCTGCTTAACTTTGTTTCCAGTCAGGTAGCATCAATTTACAAGAGCCCATGAATCTTGTCAATTTTAGAATTCAATCACCATTTGCTAAATTTTTAAATTATCTTTTTTCACATAGGGCCACATGCAGTAAGCTTTGTCGCTGGCCAAACCCAGACTTAGTGACAAAACAAGTGTGTGTGCCCTCTGTTTTCATCAGCAAACTGATGAGATCTGGATTTAACTTTTTTTTATTGTTCGGCCTCTTCCCAATCATATAACTGGACTGTCTGTATAAACATTATCTGCCACAGATTCATTTTAAAAAGTGGATTTAGAAATGTAGTCCAATTCACTCAGGTAATTATGAAGTAATACGTGTGGCAAAAATTGCTTTGTAGATGTATGTATTATATTGAATTTACATGTACCGTACTCGAAGTATAGGAATTCTAAGAAAAAATGAACAAATTATTGTAATGTAGAATAAAGATTCTATGTGTCTGTGCTGTCGATTCTATCACATTGCTTGCGCATTGCAGACACACACCTAGAGTAAGGTATGTGCTCAGGTGTTAAGAGTTTTGATTTGCCCTTGCTCTATTTTTTTTTCATGGCCATGGCTATTGTAGGCTTGACTTACGGTGGAAGAAAGGCACTTGACAGCTGAGAAGTCCACGAGTGGTCCTTGCATGTGACACACTGTAAAATGAGAGCCTATTCTACAACTTTTGCAGCACGGTTAAACAGAAAAACAGGGAAACCAGATGGTGACTCTCTATCTCCACTAACTCTTACACTTCCTTTTAATGGCAGATCAGCATAAAGGGACTTCCTCGAAGGCCTAGGTATAAGAAGGAAAATAGAGGATTATTAACAGTGGAGACTTACTTTAATTATCATTTTCACATTTTTTTATTCAGGCTTTTTGCATGAAATTTCCAAATCACAGAAAACTTCAAATTACTTTTAATCCATAAACTTTATTTTCAAATGTCATTTTGAATCTTCTCCCAATGTTCCTAATGAAACAATTTGGCAAAACTTATCAGCACATGCTTTTGTGATGTAATCCATTTGAAATGGAAGGCAAAAGTTGTAGGAATAGGTGAGGGCTTCAGGTCTCATGAAATTTCTGTCTTTCAGTGCTTTGGGAATACCACAGATATTTAATGATGCATTTTCATTATTTCAAATATCTTCAAATTGTACTTAACCATTACAAAATAACCTTAGGTAAAAATGGAAAAATGGCAGTAATTTATCTTGAAATCCGAACCGAGATTATGGGACCTGGTACATTATTTTTCCATTTGTGATCTTATCTTGTATTAGGATCACCATATTTTTCTCTTTTCGGCAAAATCAGCAGCAGCATAGAGGGTCTGGAGAGGAATTTGTTGTCCATTTACTTTTTCAATGCAAATACAGGAGTCTATCTGATGAAATTTAGAGGAGCTATGTTAAAAACTCACAAAGGCATGTGCAAGAACTGGTAGATTTGTGGAATTCCTTGCCAGAGGAAATTGTTGGTACTAAAGGTTTACAAGATTTCAAGGACGGTAGATAAATTTCAGGGAAGTTCACGGAAGAAGCGTGGTGAGGACTACTAATAGAAAGAAGCCATATTTGTCACAGAATGGCTCTAGAGTTGCGAACAGCAAAGGACCTGAAGTCTTCTCAGGGAAAAGCAGCATGCTCTTTTTCTCTCTTCTTACTCTTGTCAAGTGCATATATTTTGGTCATTGCTGGAGAAAGAATTTCACTTCAGATGGACTTCTAGTCAGCTTTGGTACCATTCTTTAAACAATTTTCTGCTTTTCATTTTATATAGCCTCTGGCTACAAGAGACTTCACGCTCACAAGCTCTCATCCTATTGGGGGACTTCAACCACCCTGACATCTGCAGGAAAAGTAGCATGGCAAGCTGTAGGCAATCCGGGAGACTCCTGGTGTGTATTGAAAACAATTTCTTAACCCAGCCAATATACACCCCTACCTGAGGGGGTGCAGTACTGGACCTGATGATCACCAGTGCAAGTGAGCTCATCAGAAGGCAGAGATACCCAACATCTTCTATGCCTCATTCTTCACCAACAACCACTCTCCTCACCCCTCCTGGGTCAGTGGACAAAAAGAAGGGGACTAGGGGGATATAGCCCCTCCTACTGTAAGGGAAGATCAGGTTTGTGACCACCTAAGAAGCCTCAACATATATGTGTATGGGACCCGACAAGGTACACCCCAGAGTCCTGAGGCAATTGGCTGATGTGGTGGCCAAGCCATTCCCCATGATATCTGAAAAGTCGTGGACATCAGGAGAAGTCCCTGGTGACTGGAAGGAGGATAAAAAGGATAAAAAAGATGACCCTGGAAACTACTGCCTGTCAGCCTCACCACTGTGCCTGGGAAGACCATGGAACAGATACTCCTGGAAGCCATACAAAAGCACATGAAGCATAGGGAGGTCATCAGAGGCAGACAGCATGGCTTCACCACAAGCAAGTCCTGCCTGACCAATCTAGTGGCTTTCTGTGATGGGCTGACCACATCAGTGGACATGGGAAAAGAACCGGTGTAATCTATCTGGACTTCTGTAACACCTTTGACATAGTCCCCCACAACATCTTTCTCTCTAATTTGGAGAGATATGGTTTTGGTGGTTGGGCTGTTCAGCGGATAAGGAATTGTTAGAATGGTCACATTCAGAAAGTAGTGGTCAATGGCTCAGTGTCCAGATGGAAATCCATGGCAAGTGGTGTCCTTTAGTGCTGTTTAATGTCTTCATCAATGATATAGACAGCAAGATCTAGCGCACTCTCAGCAAGTTTGCAGATGACACCAAGCTGAGTGGTACAGTTGTCACACCTGAAGGACAGGATGTCATTGAGAGGGACATGGACAAACTGGAGAAGTGGGCCTGTGTGAATCTCATGAGGTTCAACAAAGCCAAGTGCTGGGTCCAAAACCCGGGTCAGAGCAATCCGCGGTTTCAACACAGGATGGAGGATGACGTGATTGAGAGCAGACCTCTGGAGAAGGACCTGGGGGTGCTCATTGATGAAAAGCTCAATATGAGCTGGCAATGCGTGCTTGCAGACGAGAAGGCAACTGTATCCTGGGCTGCATCAAAAGAAGCGTGGCCAGCAGGTCGAGGGACATGGTGATTCCACCCTTTTACTCCGCTTTTGTGAGACATCATCTGGAGTATTGTGTCCAGTTTTGGAATCCTCAAGATAAGAAGGATATGGAACTTTTGGAACGGGTTCAGAGGAGGGCTATAAAGATTATCAGAGGGCTGGAGCACCTCTGCTATGAGGACAGGCTGAGAGAGTTGGGGTTGTTTGGCCTAGAGAAGAGAGGGCTTCGAGGAGACCTTATAGCAACCTTCCAGTACCTGAAAGGGGCTACAAGAAAGCTGGAGAAGGACTTTTTACAAAGGCATGTAGTGATAGGACTAGGGAGAATGGCTATAAATTGGAGGGGGAAGATTTAGACTAGACATTAGGATGAAATTCTTCAAGATAAAGGTGGTGAGGCTCTGGAATAAGTTGCCCAGGGAAGTTGTGGATGCCCCAACGCTGGAGGTGTTCAAGGCCAGGTTGGATGGGACCCTGCACAGCCTGATTTGGTGGGAGGTGTCCCTGCCCGTGGCAGGGGAGTTGGAATTGGATGATGTTTAAGGCCCTTTCCAACCCAAACCATTTTATGATTCTATGATTCCATGATTCTACTTCCCTAGTTCCATACTACATTGAAATGATCAATTCATAGGAGAAAACATTTTCAGTTCCCAGAATTTTTTATTCATTGTGCTAACAAGCTAATGTGTGTGGTTGGCTATTCTCTGGAGAATTTCTAACCACTTTGAAATCTTATGGTAGCCACTGAGATGAGGTGTATTGTCTGGTGGTTTGTGCCTCTAGCCAAACTACCTTTTTGCAGATTTGTTGCTGATATATCCATTTCAAAGCAGTTATTCCAACAGAAGAAAAAAGTTGTAATGTAAACAAAGGTTGTAAAATATAAATGAAATCTGACTGTAAATAAATAGTGACGTCTTAATATCTATCAGTTTTAGGTATTTTGTACTACGCTATAAATGGTTATTTGAAATTTGTTAATTTTTTGCATTTATAAAATTAAAACTATTAGGGTTCTGCTTAAACCCTCTGGTACTACACATAAACAAGGAAAAAAGTATTAAATGTCATAAGCATTCGAAGTCTTCCTTAGATTTTAATTCTTTATTTTGAGTCATTTTTATTGTGGAAGTCAGACCCAATGACATGCACTATGCTCTGTCTCACAGTTGACAATACATTGCCATCAAAATCATAATTGTTAAAAAAAAGAAAGATTAAACATCTTACTCTACAAGTAATACATAATGTCATATACCTGTTATTAAGAAGACCCATCTTCTATGACCAAAGAGAATAACCTGATTTGAACTAGAAGAGCTGAATAGAATTGTTAAACAATCCTTTGCATTTTAAGCAACATTTAATTAGAAACACACTTTAACCACCAAAATGATAAAAATCCAAGAGATTAAAATTTGAGTGTCAATTATCATAAAATTCATCATTGTAATTCTTATTAAAACTCAGTGTTTAGATAGGTAATGATTTTATAATATGGCAATTTGCATAAGGAGCCCTGAGATGGCTTATTATTTCGATCCTACACAATTACAATTCTAGCTCCATACATCAGAGCTCTTAGCAATGTAAAATCACTGTGCTAATTAATAAGCCATTTACTGACTGCAGCTAGTTATGGTGGTCCTGCAGCTGACCTTACGGAAGATGAGCCATCTCTGAAGTGCCTGTGTGTAACTACAAACATAATGATGTGCCAGGAGGGAATCATTAAAAATAATTTACACAAGCCTTCATTTACAAGATCTTTTGATAGCATGCTTCCCCGGTGTTTAGATCCACAGTGCAACCCCTACCATTTGGAAAGTGCCAAGCAGGAGAGTGAACGAGGATACCTAAGTGGTTAATTAAGAGCCATTCGGTCGCCACAAGAGCCTCCTGAAAAATCCCTCTGATGTCTGCTGTGTCAAATGTCTCTCACAGGCAAAACCACAAGAGGTAGCTGCCATAGCAGGCTAATTATTGGGGACGAGGAGCAGATGAGAATGGGCTGTCACTGAGTGCTTGCTGTGAGCACCCAAGCCCGGGACTCAGCAGAGCCCACTTTTGTGTCATTGAACTTGAGAGAAACAGTGGAAACGAGATACTGTGATAATCAGAAGTGATTGAATAAGTCATAAAAGTGTGCAGTTGTACACAAAATTATTCACTTGTACTGTTTGATGCATTTTGTAACTTTTTACGCTTTACATTTATTCTGCTTCCAACGTGTGCTTTTTTGAGACTTTCATTCTGAATGCTTTTAAGAAAATAATAACTTACAAAGGCCTTATAGTGATGAATGAAGATTTCAAAACATCAAAGATAATTTTTATGACATAAAAATAATTCTGAACTACAAAAAAAGAACCAAAAAATACTTTTTAAGATAAACACATTTAATCACACTACATCATGAGACTAAGGAGAAAATACGAACATACACACAAAACAGGCTCCTAATTTCAGTACAGTCAGAACAACTAATAAGATTAAACCAGTATGTCACAGCCTTCCTCACAGCAGCTGGAAATGAACATTATGAAAACATTCAACTCATGATTTATTTCTCCTTCAACTGAGTCCCTGCAAGGTGGACTAAGAGAGCTGTCTCCTCGTGTATTATTTTATATGTTTAGTGCCGTTTAATTGGTTTACTGACTTATAGGGGATTTTTCCAAATCTGCATGGGAGGTGTGTGTTCTTTTTGCCAGTTTATTTGTTCATTACACAGCTAAGAGCAAGTGTCTCATACTCTTAGCATGCAGGCACTTTCTAAGACTGTTTGATACCTTTTAATTTTATTTTCCTAGGTGCCTTGCACGAGTGTTATGTGTGAAAGCATCATGAGTGCATTTCTTGTGTGATCCTTGCTAGTGTATTACGGCTGAGTTCCAGGACTGGAACTAGGAAGAAACAATTTACTGACAGTGGGTGCAGCAATGTAGTTGCTCTGTATGCATGATTGTGTGTCTGCAGGTATTTGGGAGAAAGAGAGAAAGAGGAACCCACTGTGTGCTTGACGTCTTATCAATTATATTGACAAGGTCTGCAAATTGTTTTTTTTTAAAAAAATGTGGCCCGTTTTGGCACCTTCATTGTAGTAAGATGAGAATTATTTTTTTCCAGATGGAAACAATGGCTTTTGGGATCCTTGTGATTAGTTCAAAATGTATTAGACTTACTTTGTCTCCTTTTTAAAAAAGCTATAAAAATAAATTTTCAAGAATTAATCAATAATACCTTTTTAATTATGCCCCTTTGCAGAAGGAAAGTATTATTTTTCTAATAATACTACTTGTTTCTCTAAGGCGTGAAAGAGATGGCTTTCTTTCTGAAACTCTTAAATCATTTTGCATAAGTGAATTGAGTAGAATTCACCCCTCTTTGCTACATTGTTCAAGGCAATAACTTGGCTTCCTTCTATAGCAGTGGAAACACACATCTTCAAAAGGGAACTGTGTTCAAGCCAACCGCATTGCACCTCTCTCATTAAATGAGACAAATCACTCTCACCACAGAGTGGGAATCAGCAGCCAGATTGGCCCCTTAATTTTTTAAAGCAACTAAAATTCTGCTTTTCTGTAGTTTGTCCATAGTCTGTCGAAGTGGCAAGAACTGCAGCCGCACCACAGAGAGCAGAAGACTGAGACGCAGAGGAAAAGTTTGAGAAGCAGTGTCATGACTGCAGCCCAGGTCCTGATGATTCCCTGCTTAACTGGCTCTATGCTGCTCCTAAGTGTAGAGATACAGTTGGACAAAACCTCAGCCTGGGGTTCTGCCCTGTGATCTTGCACGAAGGCAGAAACCTAGGAGGTGATATAAGCTTTCAAGGATATTGTCCTTTCCTGGAAGGGCCACCTCTTTCCTCTGGGCCACCATCTCCAGTAGCAGCTTCATACAACTTAAACCAGCATTTCTTGTCAAACACCAACTTACGATGAAACAACTAACCATTTGTTTAACTAACCCAGGCAGAAGTTCTTGCAGAACTTCTTTTGCATTTTTATTCTACTCTATCTGTTGTGGCTGGTGATATTGTTACTGGTTTTACTGTCAAGCAAAAATGATAAATAATAGTGTGTCAATGGCTCCACAAAATAATACTACAAATAAAATATGACCAGGTTCATGACTGGTTTATCACCAAGTCCATACTATATTTGAACTATTCTGTACCATTGAAAAGTTACAATCTCTAATCAGCATGCCCTATTCTTTGATCTAAGAGACACGAATAATAGCCAGCATTGTCAGGTGAATTATATAGCCTGTAGATATCACTAAATATACAAAAATTAGTAAAATAGACTATTTGGACTGCAGAATTCCAGTCTTGCAGTCAAAAGAGAGAAAAGTAATATCAAATTTTATTAAGTGATTTTTTTTTTCAGGTGCATTGAGATGCATGTTTGCCTGCACTTGTATGAAAAGGATCTTACAGACCTAGAATTTTAAAGATAGCTTGATAAATAGCTGTTCTTGTTGGGTTATTTGTCTGAGAGATGAACCTTTTTAGAGACACCGGTATGGTTAAAAGATAAATGCCCTGATTTTCAAGTGGCAACAATCACCGTGTCACACAAATGATATTGTTCATCTAGGGGAGCTATGTAATGTCCATCCACTAATATGAAAAGAGAGATGAAAAATACAGCACATGGCACTGTCAAGACACGTATAATAAACAGAAGTTGTCATTTTTACGCATCTTTTTTGCTAACTTTCTTTTTAATGTTTTGAGTCTTTATTCTTAATACATCTAAGAGTCCAATGACAATGAAAAGAATGACGTGCAATGCAAAGAGAAATAATGTTGGTTTATGGTGCAGGAAAGGTCATTTCCCTGAGCACATAATTGAAGTAGCATTAGAAAAAGAGGTAAAAAAGTATCAGCCATTTCTGCTGATAAGGTGTTAATCCCCCAAAATGGAGATTATTTCCACACTTGCGTTTACAGACAGCTGAACTTTTACAAGGAAAGGGGGAAATTTATGCTTCCAATTTAAGAATATTGATTTTAAGGTTTAAGATCTTGTCTTCTAAAGGTCAGTTCTGCTTGTCTTTATCATATACATAATCCCACTGAAGCCAGGAGAGGTGCCCTTGTGAATGAGGAAAATCCCATACAGGTTTTACTTTGTGCCTAATGCCAGCCCAGATGCTGCTGTGATTAAAGTCAGCAATAAAAACTCTTGTTACTTTGAATGATGCAAGATGGGGCCAGTTAAGAAGTGTAGGTGAACCTTTCTCAGTTGTTCTAGATTTACACACATTGTAGATCAGGCCCTAAATTACCTAACTTCATCCTGGCCCAAGTGTGAAGTCATTCCCCAGGGAAAATCTCCACTGAATAATTCTCCACTAATAATCTCCACTAATAATTATCCACTATAATTATCGCCACTAATAATAATCTGAATAAATCTCCACTAATAATTCTGCTTGAGAAAGGATTGCAAAAGCAGATGTCAATGTTTGCCTTGAGGAATATCTAACATATTTGAGGAATCACAAAACATAGCGAGATGGAAAGATAACACCAGAATAAAACAAATGTCATTCTAAGTGCCTAGTGTGTTTGGGTTATCCTACTTAGGACAAAGATTTGCATTCTCTGAAGATCATCACCTTTTATTAAAAGGGAATCTGTGACTGCACACCTACATGACTTTAGGGAGGCGGGAACATCTTTGTGCATTTTTTTAATGTGTGTACAATGAAGTAAAACTTCATTATCCCTTCCTTTTTTCTTCTTTTTTTTTTTTTATAAGAAACTTAATTTCATAAAGCCAATAGCTAATAAATGTTTAATACTTATACCTTAAACAGACAGGTTCTATTTTTATAAATACAGTATAATCTTGCTGGCTTAACATGACTGTGACAAGAACCATTATTTTGTTTCATATAATTAGTATTCAATTCAGGGTTTTTTAATGAGATGAAAATTCAAGTTTCTACATTTAATACCGTGTTTTCATGCTTGCCAGGCTCCAGGAATTTTAGTGAATAAATACTCCCAATGGACTGCCAGAAAACACTTCCTTGAAGAGGACGATGAAATGTATTTTAAAAGCATCCTTGTAGCCACTACCTGAAATTTGAAAAGACAGCCAGTCAAAGGTCCCAGGCTTACTCCTTACGTATTCCTCAAGACTGTTTTCTGGACTTGATAGAACTTTGTCTTAGCCTGTGGTTGTTAGAGAGACAAATTGTGCAATAGTTCAGTCATTTGACATATAGGGAGGAGTACGTTATCAACTTCTCTGGCGCTAGTTCAGCTGACAGGAAAAACACAGCAGTACCTTATTCTAAATTTATAAACGCAGCAGCAATAGGTTAACTAAATAAGTCCTAATATGCATTGTATGTATCTGAAGCTTAGGTGTGAAATATATCAGATATGATAGAAAGGATTTTTCTACTGTTTTTGCACTTCTAAAATTCATAAATATGAAATAAACAATTGAACAAATAAAGTGTGGTCTTAATGACTTGAAAATATTAAACGTGTTCTTGTGTCCAGCTAAATATAAACCAAACTTCAATTTCTTCCTCACTGTATTCTATAACATTTATTTGATCTTCATTTGCAGTTTCCAAAGAACACATCAGCCTTTTTAATTCATAGCAAATTATTTTCTTCATTGTTCTTCAAATGCGTACAGTAACTTCAAATTCTTTTAGTCAAGAAATAATAGAGAATGCAAAATATTTGTCCTTGCTGTCCTCTTAAATATTTTAATTCATCATAATGCAGCAGCCTCTTTTTTTCCATTTTTGATTTATATTTAAATTTGGAGGAGGTAGAAGGTATTCTAGAAATGGATGAGCACCTTAATTACTCTGCATTGCATTAGCGTATGCAAGTACTTCCTTGGATAAGTTGCTTATTATACTACAGCTATCTACAAGACACAAATCACTTCCAGTAAGAACACTGAAATATGAAAACACATTTTTTCTCTGACAAGGATTTTTGGATCATACTGTGGATGCATGAACTATTAAAATCTTCTTCTAGAATCTATAGAAGTCAAGCAAAATTTTTTTCAATGTTTTCAGGCAGTAGTATAGTATAGTAGTAATAGTCAATGACTTATTCAGTCCTGCAGAATTCAGATTTTCTACAACTTAATTGGAAAGATAGAAGAAAATACTTGTGTGAAACTGTGTGGACAAATAGTTTATATGAAAATATGATACAAACTTGTAATTAAAGCTGCAGTAGGGGGTGGTAAGAGGAAGAACACTTTTGGGAATAGAGAGGTTGTTAGGATGGAAGTTGGTGAATTGTTGTTTTTCAATATGTTCTGATTACACTTCCTTATCTTTTCCTTATGCCACAGTGGCAATAACAGCATAAAGTCATATCAACATTAAACGTATGTTATCATATAACATGCAATCAAAAAATTTCCATAAGTACATTGTGACTGTCTGGTGGCAGACGACAAAATGCTGAAATAGATCTGTCTCGGTTTAAAATAAAATGATGGTGTGAACAATAAATGGGTTTGGATACCAAAACATTTTAACCACAGATATATGTGATTTTATGAATTATACAACTTCTATGTTTGTGAGAA